>NC_073255.2:4518823-4819411 GCF_029289425.2 Pan paniscus | reverse complement strand
GGTGGCCTGCTGCCACAGCTTCTCCCGGGCCTCCAGCTCCGCCCGGAGCCACTGGTGGGCACTGAGCTTCAGCGGGCCGCTGCTAGGCTCTTGCGAACTCTCCTCCACCTGCAGGTCCTGGCGCATGCGGGCTGCCCAGGAGGCGTAGTCACGCACCTGATCCCGGGGACACGGAGGGAGAGCCGGGTGAGGGCTGGGCTGGGCAGCAGGAAACCAGGTGCTGAGGCAACTGCAGCCCACCTGAGTCCACTCACACAGCCCAAGCCGACCTGGGTCAGGGCCTCGGGTGAGGCACGTGTGGCCCTTTGTCACTTGGTTTCTCCATTCTCATCCAACCCGATCCTCCCAGAACCACGAACCCCCTACATGAGCCAGACCCTCACCACGACACATCTCTGCCCTTTGTTCCTCCTGCCTTCCCGTCTCTACAGAGCTCACCTGGATGAGGCCATGAGAGGACTGGCGGCTAGCAAGATCAGCCCCATCAAGACTGCTTGATGGGGAAAGAAAGTTCACCTGCTCTTCAAAGGCCCCTTGGCCGCCTTTGCCTGGCAAAGCCTTCCCTGGTATTTGACATTGCACTGCTCTCCTTGTTCTCTGAATTACTAATTTAACCCTTACAGTCTTCTGCTGATTTGGGTACAACTATACAAGATTGGTGCTGGAGGGACTTCAGGCCCTTGTCCAAATATCTCATTGCATGGAGGAAGGAAGGGTAAATGGCACAAAGAGTCTTGTAAACTCTAAGTGCATGACAAACCCAGGGTTAAGTGCCTTGCTCAAGCTCACACTGCTAGCAAATCAGCAGTTAGGTCCCTAAACTCAAGCCTTTTTGCAGTGTCAGTTTGGGCCTCCTGGTCTGCCAGGTCCCAGGACAGTGGGATGCCGGGGACATCCCGTGGCCAGGACCTACTGTCCCAGTCTGATTCTCTGGGTTTCGGGCTCATCTCCCCAGGAAGCAGGGCTCCATGAGGGCAGCAGTTCCACTGTCCATAGCTTCTATATTGCCCTCCTCTCTCCACCCGTGGCTTCAGCAGGGAGCTGAAGACAGACATTAAATAGATACTGACTGATCCAGAGGTCATTGTCTAACATCTGGGTCTCCAGTTATGAGCTTTCCTGGGCAGTTCTTACTCCCAGCCCTGGCTGGGATGCTGCATGACTGCCCTGCCACTCACCTTGCTGGCACTGACCCAGACCCTAAGGTGTCACTGCTACGCCCATGTGCTCAGCCCCTGACCAGCCAGACTGACATCCCGTGTGCTTGTGCTCTCCCACCCGAGTCCATGCTTGTTCTCCCTCCGGAGCTGGAGGGCCTCATGCGTGCATGCCCATGCATGGTGCAGCACACACACGTGCACACACACGCCACCCAAGGGGCAGGAGCCCTCACCGCCGTGCGGAAGCGGGCCAGGAGGCGTGCCCGCTCCAGCTGGGCCCTGCACTGCTCCATGCCTCGCTGCAGCACTGCCCACGCCTGCGTCACAGCTTGCTGCCTCTGCTGCACCGCATGGGCCTGAGGCCCTGGACACAGCTTCTGCACCCTGCCTGCAGTCTCCAGCAGTTCCTGCAGCTGCGGGAGGGGCAGGGAACAGGGAGGCAAGGGTCATGTCCTCCTGATTATCTCGCAGATGTATCCCTCGCCTGGGAACTCTGGCCCCCTTGGGCCACGTCCTGCCATGCACAGTAGGCCCATGGGAGGCTCTGAGGGAGAGTGGAAAATCGAGAGGAACAGGCGGGCCAGCCTGAGGGGGCTGCAGGGGCCTGGGTCGGAGAGGCAGCCAGCTGGGCTCACCTGCCGCTCGGTGCCCACGAGTTCTCGCTCCAGCCCCTGGTGGCTTCTCAGCTGGGCCTCCAGCCCACGCAGGTCCCGTGCCACATTGTTGGGGAGGCTCGTGGCTTTCTCCTGAGGAAGGGAGAATGCCGAGGAGATGAGGGATGGAGGGTGGGCACTAAGCCTGGAGTGTATCCACTTCTAGCCACCCCTCCGGCTCACACCTGGACCTGGGTGAGGACTTCCAAGAGATCTCTGTGAACTCTGAGGGTGGTCTCGGCGTCTCGGAGCGCGTGGCCTCGGGCCTGGGTCAGCTCCCACAGCTCCGACCAGGCGGCCCTGCCCACGGCGTGTGGAAGACCAGCCGGGGATCAGCTGCCGGGCCGTCTCATTCCTCCCTCCCGCTAGGCCTGGTCAGCCCGCTCCTCTCTGAGTTGTATTGGGACTTGCCCAAAGCTCCTCCTTCTTAAAACCTCTCCCGCCTGTGGCCCTGCCTACGCACCTTCTTCCTGGGAGCCTGTCTTCTAGCTTTACCATGAATTCAGTGCTTTGCTGCTGTAATGCTCGGCACTGCATGGTATCTGTGCTGTGATACTCCTTACATCCTGTGCTTTGACTCATAGTGCGTCACCCAGGTTATGATCACAGACGCTTTGTGGGCAGAGGCCACATCTCTCCGTTCCTCGCTAACTCTGCAACTGGCTGAGCTCCTAAGGCTTCTGCCAGGCCAGGCTCTGGGCTAGGGGTTATGAGCAAGTCATGACCTTGCCTCAAAGCTCACAGGCTGGGAGTGGATCCAAATCAGCCAAGTGGACAGCTAGGAACCACACGAGTCATGGGCTGTCCCGAGTGAGCACAGGAGCTGGGGTAGCTCAGGGGAAGGCCCTGATGTCTGGCCCCACCATCTTCCCACAGCTCCTGCTCTCAATCCTGGGAGCAGGACTCTGACCTGCACACCCAGCCTCACCTCCCTTCACAGACCAGAGCCTGTGGCGGGCTCAGCTTCTCTGCAGCTAGGCCCCCTGCAGAGCCCTGTGGGCAGCCAGGGCCAGCGTGGCCCTCACAGCATGCCATCCCCTCTTACCACTCTGGGCCCTGCCTGCCCAGCTCCTTCCCCCAAACCCCATGCTGGCCTGGCCCGCTGGGCACTCACTGCAGATCTTGCTGCCTCTGACGGACCATGGGGCCAGCACTGTGCCCATGCTCTAGCAGGCTCTCTGCCAGCAGCCGGCAGGCGGCCACCCGCTGGCTGCCCATCTCCACTTGGTGCTGAAACTTTGCAAACTTGGTGCAGAGGTGCTGAGAAGAGGGGAGTGGGTGACAGGGTAGCCCCCGGCTGGTTAGGCGTCAAGCAGCCTGGGAATTGAGGCACCTCAGTGCCCAACTGGGTGATGTGGGCTTGGACAGCCACGGCGTCTGCCCGCTCCACTCAGGAGGCCCCACCTCAGCCAGGGCTCACCGCTCTGCTGCCACCTTCTTCCTCCGCCCCGCCAGAGCCAGCTTCCCCAACCCATAGGCTCTTCCCCAGGGCACCCTCCTTGACCCTGGCCCTCTTCTCACCAGGGCGTGCTCGGGGTCCTCCCCCAGGCTCTCACCTCCTTTGGCTGCCTGCTTCTGGCTTGCCAGCCAGCCCTGCAGGTCCTCGGCCTCCCTCAGGAACTCGTGCAGCCTCAGGGTCCCCTCCGGTTCCCGGTCCCTGTGGTGACAGTCCGTGGTTCCCCAGAAGTGAGTTGCCCACCCCACTGGGGGCCAGTCGGGCCAGCCAGAGGGGCCAGTCTGAAAACTGGAGTTACTCATGGTCTCTGTCCAAGCCTGCAGCTCACGATTCAGGGAGTAGTAGACACAGCAGTGCAGGTGTAGGGGCAGAGGAGGGTGTGGATGTGGGGAGATGGACTGCAGGGAGTTGTGGGGCCTCACTGAAGAATTTATGGAAAGAGGTGAGCAACACACACCCTTCTCCCAATGCATCTCTACAGCCTGGGGTCATGGGTTCTGATTGACTTTGGGCCATGGAATGGGAACAGTCAGCTGTGGCTAGGCCTCCTGTACCCACTGATGAGAGGGGTTATGGTGTCCTCACCGTGTGGCCGCCAACTCCTGCAGTGCCCGCAGCTGCTCCCGGAGCCTCTCCCACACCACACGCGGCTGCTCAGGGACTTCGGGGCCAGTGAGGGTTTGGGCCGTCTGGTCAAGCTCCTCCATGGAGCTCCAGTAAATGGCTAGTTCCTGCTGTAGAGCCTATGATGCATGAGGACCCATGCCAGGCTCAGCCTGGGTGACTCATCCACCAGTATTCTCTAGAGTTCTCTTTACTTTGTGCTAGCCAATCTCTCATTATGCTGTTCACCTGTTATAATGAATAATTCTCTGTATTAAATTTTACCACTTTAAACTTTTGAGTGGTTTATGCTTCGTGATTGGACTCTGACTAATATGTTAGGAAGGGTCCCAGGAGGTAAACCCACACAGATGGGATTTGGGCATAGGTTTGGTTTCCCAGGGGGCAGTGCTGAGCTCTTTGCCAGTGGGAAATGGGATGCTGGTGATTTCCAGTAGGTGACCTCACAGTGACTCAAGCTACCACTTACTGCTGATTGTGACAAAATGCCAGCTGAGGCACATGCCTTGGGAGCTAAGTGGTTGCTGCCCTTGACCACTGTGAAGACTGGTGTGGGAAGGGTCGCTTTGGATGCACTTCAGCAGGGGTCCCCAACCCCTGAGCCATGGAGCCGCAAGGAGCCACACAGCAGGAGGTGAGCGGTGTCGAGTGAGGGAGTGAGGGAAGCTTCATCTGTATTTACAGCCACTCCCCTTTGCTCACATTCCCGCCTGAGCTCCACCTTCTCAGATGAGCAGCAGCATTAGATTCTCATAGGAGAACGCACCCTGTTGTGAACCGTGCATGTGAGGGATCTAGGTTGCGCTGTCCTTATGAGAATCTAATACCTATTGCTCTGTCACTTTCTCCCATCACGCTCAGGTGGGAACATCCAGTTGCAGGAAAACAAGCTTAACACGCCCACTGATTCTACATTATGGTGAGTTCTATAATTATTTTATTATATATTACAGTGTAAGAATGGAAATAAAGTGCCTAATAAATGCAAATGTGCTTACATCTTTTGGCCCAGCTCCTACCTCCCGGCAGCCTCTCCAGGCCCAGAACTTTCTCCAGTCAGCCTCTACAGACCAAGCTCATGACTCACCATGGCCTATTTAGGCCCATACCCTACCTCACGGCAGTCTCCGCAGATGAGGCTACTGCCTCACAACAGCCTCCACAGGCACAGCTCCATCGTTACAATGGCCTCTTTAGACCCAGCTCCTGCCTCCCAGCCTTCTCTCCAGGCCCTGAACTTTCTCAAGTCGACCTCACCAGGCCCAGCTCATGCTTCTTTGCAGCCTCTCCAGGCCCAGCTCCTGCATCTTGGTGGCCCCTCCAGGCCCACCCTCTACCTCCCATCAGCCTCTACAGTCCCAACATCTGCCTCACAGCAGATTCTTCACGCCCAGCATCTGCCTCACTGTGGACCCCCCAAGCCAAGCTCCCAACCTTTCAGCAGCTTCTACACACCCAGCTCCTGCCACCCAGTGGCCTCTTTAGGCCAAGCTCATGCTTCACAAGGGCCTTTCCAGGCCCAACTTTTGTCTCATGGCAACCTTCCCTGGCCAGATTCCTGCCTGTCTCCCAGCAGCCTAGACAGGCCCAGGTCTTGCCTCACACTGGCCTCTCTACATCCAGCTTATGCCTCACGGTGGCCTCTCCAGGCCCAACTCCTGTCCCAGGACGTCATCTCCGGGCCCAAAACTTACTCAAGTCAGACTCTCTAGTCCCAACTGCTGCCTCCTGGTGGCCTATGAAGGCCCAAAATCTCCTCAAGTTGACCTTTCCAGGCCCAGCTCCTGCCTCCTCTTAGTGTCTACAGGCCCAACCTCTGCCTCATGGGGGCTTCTCCAGGCCCACCTCTTCCTCTTGGCTGGGTCTACAGGCACAACTGCTGCCTCACAACAGCCTTTTTTGGCCCAGTTCCTGTCCAGCTCATGGCGGCCAATGTAGGCCCAAAACTTCCTCAAGTCAAACTCTCCAGGCCCACCTTCTGCTTCCCGGTGGCATGAACAGGCCCAGCTTTGACTTGAGAACAGCCTCTGCAGGCCCTGCTCTTGCCTCCCAGGGGCTTTTTCCAGGCCCAGCTCTTGCCTCATGGCAGCTGCCCCAGGCCAAATTTCTGCCTGCCTGCCAGCAGCCTCAACAGGCACAGCTCCTCCCTCACAGTGGCCCATTTAGGCCCAACTCATGACTGTGAGGCCATTTCCAGGCCTAGTGCCTGCCTCGTGGCTGACTCTTGAAGCCCAAAACTTCCTCAAATCAGCCTTTTGCCCAACTTCTGTCTACTGTCAGACTCTACAGGCCAGCCTCTGCCTCACAGTGGACCCTCCAGACCCAGATGGTGTCTCACTGTGGCATCCTCAGGCGAAGCTCCTGCCTTTCGGCAGCCTCTCCAGGCCCAGCTCCTCCTGCCTCCCAGTGGCCTCTTTCGGCCCAGCCCAGCTCATGCCTCCCGGCGGCCTTCCCAAGCCCCGCTTTTGACTTTCGGTGGCCTCTGCAGGCCTCGACAAGGCCCAGCCTCCTGCCTCCCGAAGGCCTGCACAGGCCCAGCCTCTGCCTCACAGCAGACTCTCCACGCCCAGCTAGCTGTCGCCTCACTGCGGCCTCCCAATTCCAAAGCTCCTGCCTCTCGGCCGCTTCGGCAGGCCCAGCTCCCGCCTGCCAGTGGCCTCTTCAGGCCCATGGGGCTCACTCCTCACAACGGCCTTTCCAGGCCCAGTTTTTCCCTTCCGGCGGCCTCTCCGGGCCCAGAACCTCCTCAAGTCGGCCTCTCCAGACCCACTTGCACCCTCCGGGCGTCCTCTCCGGGCCCAGCTCTTCTTCCTGGTTGCGTCTCCAGGCCCGACTCCTGCCTCTCAACAACCTCTTTGGACTCAGTGCCTACCCATCTCCTGGCGGCCTTGGTCGGCCCACAGCTTCCTCAAGCCAAGCTCCCCAGGCCCAGGTCAGGCCTCACGGTGGCCTCTCCAGGATGAGCTCCTGTCCTCCGATGGCATCTCCAGGCCCCAAATGGTCTCTGGTCGGTGGGCTCCTCCACGCCAAGCTTGGGCCTCCCGGTGACCGCCGCAGGCCCAAGATGTCCTGAAGTCGGCCTCTCCCGGCCCTGCCTTCCAGCAAGTAAGCAAGCTCTTTTGGCTCAACTCCTGCCCAGCTCCCAACCGCCTTTGTAGGCCCCGAACTTTCTCCAGCCAAGCTCTGAGGGCCCACCTCCTGCCTCCTGGTGGCCTGTACAGGCCCAGCACTGGTTGGAGAACAGCGTCTGCAGGCCCCGCCCTTGCCTCCCAGGGGCCTCTCCAGGCCCAGCTCTTGCCGCCACGGCGGCCTCCTGGGGCCAAGTCCCTGCCTGCCTCCCAGCAGCCCGCGTGCGGCCCAGCTCCTCCCTCACGGTGGCCTGTTGATGCCCAACTCATGCCTCTGGCACCCTGCCCAGAGGCGTGAGCCCCTTGCCTCACACCGGCCCCTCCCACGCGGACAGAGGTCAGCCTGAGCCCCTTGCCTCACACCGGCCCCTCCCACGCTGAGAGAGGTCAGCGGGAGCCCCTTGCCTTACACCGGCCCGTCCCACGCTGACAGGTCCGCGGGAGCCCCTAGCCGCACACCGGCCCCTCCCACGCTGACAGAGGTCAGCCTGAGCCCCTTGCCTCACACCGGCCCCTCCCACGCTGACAGAGGTCAGCCTGAGCCCCTTGCCTCACACTGGCCCCTCCCACGCTGAGAGAGGTCAGCGTGAGCCCCTGCCTCAACAGGCCACCGTGAGGGAGGAGCAGGGTCGCACGCGGGCTGCTGGGAGGTAGGCAGGGACTTGGGCCCGGGAGGTCGCGGTGGGGCGAGAGCTGGGCCTGGAGACTCCCCTGGGAGGCAACAGCGGGGTCTGCAGATGCCCTTCTCCTGCCGGAGCTGGGACTGTTCAGTCACTGGGAGAAGGGATGTGGGTCTGAAGAGCTTGGTTGCAGAAACTTCGGGGTCTACAAACGCAGGCGGGAGCTGAGCCAAAAGAGCTTGTTTGCTGGGAGGCGGGAGATGCAGCCAGGAGGAACAGCTGGGCCATGCGGGAGGCGGAGGCCAGGCCTCCTCAAGTTGGCGTCTCAGACCCACTTGCAGCCTCCCGGCATCCTCTCCGGGCCCAGCTCTTCCTCCCGGCTGCATCTCCAGGCCTGACTCTGGGCCGACTCCAGGTCCCAACAACGTCTCAGGCCTCACGGTGGCCTCTCCAGGCTCAGCTCCTGCCCTCCGATGGCATCTGCAGGCCCCAAACGGCCTCCGGTCGGTGGGCTCTTCTAGGCCCAGCTTGGGCCTCCCGGCGGCCTCTGCAGGCTCAAGTCGTCCTCAAGTCGGCCTGGAAGTGGGCCTGGAAGAGGGCCTGGAAGAGCAGCAAGTCGGCCTCCCCGGGCCCAGCTCCGTCCTCTCGGCGGCCTCTCCAGGTGCAAAACTTCCTCGAGTCAGCCTCTCCAGGCCCAGCTCCTCCTGCCTCCCAGTGGCCTCTTTCGGCCCAGCCCAGCTCATGGCTCTCGGCGGCCTTCCCAGGCCCCGCTTTTGACTTTTGGCAGCCTCTTCAGGCGCAGAACTTGATCTCCAGTCGGCCTTTGCAGGCCCGGCCTCCTGCCTCTCAAAGGCCTGCACGGGCCCGGCCTTGGCCTCGGCCTCAGCCTCACAGCGGACTCTCCATGCCCAGCTAGCTCTCGCCTCACTGCGGCCTCCCCAGTCCAAAGCTCCTGCCTTTCGGCTACTTCGGCAGGTCCAGCTACTGCCTGCCAGTGGCCTCCTTAGGCCCAGCTCATTCCTCACAACGGCCTTTCCAGGCCCCGTTTTTCCCTTCCGGCAGCCTCTTGGCCTCTAATTTGTTTATCTTTTGTGTATAAATCCCAAAATATTGAATTTTGGAATATTTCCACCATTATATATTTTGGTAGGTAATTTATTTGGAGTGAGTTTCTGCACCATGCCCGAATTTTTTATTTTATTTTCCTTATTATTTGTTGTTAAACAGGTTTAATGACGGTCATGGCAACTTTTTGGCACAATGAAAAATATCGCCCATGATCAACGTGTTCTGTTCTGGGGAAGGGGGCAAAGGCAGGGTGAATCACTTTCTTAAAAAGTATAGCTCAAGTTGGGAGTGCAGAGGGAATGGGGAGAAAACCCTCCCGCTGCCTGTGTCGAAGTGCAGGAGCCCCCACCCCCATACTCACCTGAGTCCAGCCCCTCTGGGGAAAGAAGGGGTGCATGAACTCCCCCTAGTCCACAGGTGCCTCCCTGTGGCCCAAGGCCCTCTTCACACTCCATCTTGTAGCCCAGCAGGAGCTATTTTCTGAAAAGTGAAAAGCTCTGAAGGTCCCACAATTCATGGTATGTACAGGGGCTCGGAGGAGGGAAACTGCCCAGCTTTCCCCCGGCACAGCTGCAGGGGTAGGGGGTATAGATAAGAGGAGCAGGCCTTGGCCAGGCGTGGTGGCTCACGCCTGTAATCCCAGCATTTTAGGAGGGGGAGGCAGACAGATCACGATGTCAGGAGATCGAAATCAGCCTGGCCAAGATGATGAAGCCCCGTCTGTACTAAAAATACAAAAATTAGCCAGACGTGGTAGCGTGCACCTGTAATCCTAGCTACCCGGAAGGCTGAGGCAGGAGAATGGCGTGAACCCGGCGGGAAGAGGTTGCAGTGAGCCAAGATCGCACCCCTGCACTCCAGCCTGGGTGACACAGCAAGGCTCGGTCTCAAAAAAAAAAAAAAAAAAAAAAAAAAAAAAGGCAGGCCTTACTCCGTCCCAAACTGAAAGGATTAAATGGCTTTACCTGGGAGAAGATAACCATCCTGCCCTCCATTGCTACCCCCACATACTGTCCATGTTCTCAGGGGGTACTGTGAGTCCTGGGATCTTTGGGGTTGCCCACCTGCCTGTGGTAGTTATGGAGACCCCCAGGTGTTGAGGCAGGGCTGGGGTGTCCCCTTCCAACCAGGCTGTCAAGGCCCCAACTCTGGGGCAGAGGCAGTGGCAGGGCAGCCAGGGTTGTGCCAGAGCCTGAGCAGGTTGAGGTGGGGTCAGGCAGGGCTGGGAGTCAGGGCAGGGGCAGCAGCAGTGGACCCGCTATGCACACATTTTCTCCAAGGTTTGTGTGCACAACATCCTGCCCATGCTGCCCCAGCAGCTTCAGTTGGCACCTGCCGCAGTCCAGCCTCTGGGAACCATGCAGCAGCTCCCAGCGGCCCTGCACCCACCACCAGCATCCGTTTCACCTGCAGTTGAAGATCCATGAGGTGCCCAGAAGATCATGCAGTCATCAGTCCCACGGAGCAGCCCGCGAGGCTGAGGCTCCTCCCACTGGACCGCCCCCCAACTGGCACCACTGCTGCCCCTGCCCCTACTCTCAGCCTCACGTGACTCTCGGGCAGAGGCAGTGGTGGGGCAGCCAGGGCAGCGTCAAGAGTCTGAGCCAGGTGAGGTGCGGTCAGGACCCCCACAGGGCTGGGAGTCAGGGCAGGGGCAGAACAAACCTTGGAGGGGAAGATGTGTGCATAGTGGGCCTGGAGGGCGGCTGTGGCCTAGTGGACGGGAAGAAGCAGTGGGCCTGGAAGAGCTGCATGATCAGGGCCGGCACTGGTCCAGGGCGCGTGCAGTGAAGAGGACAGCGCCTTCTTGGTCTCCGGTTCCCTGCGCCTGTCCTTGGCTTCTGCACCTGTACAGGCAAAGGGGAAGCTGTCCCCATCACACATGGCACACTTGGGGGTGTTGGGCTTTGGACTGCAGCTGGAGCATCTTCTCATCTTGCATTTGGGCGTGGTGGGGTCCTCCAGTGTGGGATCCATGTCCATGGGGTTCCCTCTGCCCCGACCCCGAAAGCCCAGTCAGTTTCTCTTCAGGCTCTGCCCCCCGGGTGGCTCAGCCCAGCTCCTGCCTAGGAAAGCCTTAGTGTTGGGAGGGACCCTGATGACTGAGGAGCCTGGTAGCTCCAGGTTGCCCACACTTTCAGGACTCTTGCACCAGAAGGTGGCAGGATCCATTGGGAGGAAACAGGTCACCTTGGAAGGCGTCCCTGGGCCCCCCTCCCCAGGGGTAGGGGCCGTAGGGGGCCCGCTCTGCTGCCTTGACCAGACTCCTGGGCTTTGAAGGCTCCTGGGCCCAGTAAGAAGGAGGTGGGTGCCAAGGTTGAGGAGGAAGCATCCGAGTATGTGTAGGAGGAGGACAGGGTGGGACCATAGACTTTGCCAAAAGCTGCAGGTGGATCGGGGGACCCTGGGGGCTCAGGATCCAGCAAGGGGCGGCAGGAGTAAAGGAGGAAGGAATGACAGGTGCAAATACCTTCCCACCAAAGCCCTCGTTGCCCTCTGGCTTCTCCGCAGAGTTGTCCCCACTCTCAGTCGGTCACCCACTCCTTGAACTTGAGATCGGTGTCAGTGGTGCTAAAGCCATCATCAGCAATGACATCAACACCCCCTCCTCCTCATGGATGACCGTGTGCTCCTCGTCACTCGCTATGTCCTCACTGGCCATGTGCTGGGAATGAGCAGCTCAGGTGGGCAGCAGCAGGGCTGCCCACTGGTCACCTCCCTCACCAGGGGCTGCAAAGTGGCCTGGAGCTCCATACTGAGTAGAAGGCTTTGGGCCAGAGTATGATGCAGTGCCAGACACCACCTGTGTCAGTTCCCATAGTGCCTGACGGTCTATTTCCATGCCGTCCAGGCTGTGTACCCCGCTGTGGGAGAAGGCTTGGGCCAGGCTGAGCCAGGTTCCCTGACTGTGTGCAGCCGTTCTGCCCCACAGAAGCTGCTTCTTGGTATCCGAGCTCTGGAGTGTTTGGGCTGCAACTGACAGGAGTTCAGAGGACACCCTAGGGGCAGTGGCAGTGCCCGTCTCTGATATGCTCTGCTCCCATGAGCCCTTGTTACACTCCTGCTAGCCCTTGGCTTGTGGGCTTGGCCTCTGAGCTGGACTTCTTTCGGTCCTTGTTGCAAGTGGGCCACCTTCACCTGGAAGGCCAGGTCGTGGTATTTCTGTGTCTCATTGGGCCTCAGGGTGTACCACCGCTCGCTCAGCATCTGGCTGATGGTCCGGTTATCCTGGTTGGGGTGACCCTGGTGAGCCCCGCCAGGGCCTGGTGCCGCTTGCTGAAGATCATGACCGCCACTCATGGGCCACCGGATGTGGTCCTTGTCCCATTTGTTGGGGCTGCGTCCATCCTTCTCAGAAGATGAGTCCTGTTCCTTGCGCAGGGCACTGAGGGACTGGGCCTGACATCATCTGAGTGGTAGAGGCAACTGGGTGTCAGGAGACATGATGGAGAGGAAAGCATCATCATGGTCATTCTCTGTCTCACTGTCCAGCAGGGACTCCCCTGAGGGGCCCAGGGCTCCTCCTCCATGGTGGGAGGTGAGCTTTTACCAGGTTCCACCACCCCCAAAGTGTGTGGGGTTGCAGGCCCTGGGCTTTAAGGGCAGGTGGCTCCAGGGGGCCGCCCAGGGTCAACACTCCCTGTCCCACCTGGTGGATGCTCATGAGCAACAGCTGCCAACTTGGCAGGTTCTTTTCTCCGGTTGGAGGCCACTGAGTGACTGGCAGGTTGCTGGCCTTGTGTGGCTGCAGGGAGGGGTCAGGAAGGGGATGGAGTACCAGGGGAACACGGCCGCAGAGTGACCTTCCACATTCCTCCACCCGAACATGCTGATGCCACGGGAGGCCTCACTGAACGCAGGCCTGGGGGCCGAGTACTTGGTCCGGGCAGGGGGTTCCTGGCAGGGGCTCACACCTCCTCACCCTCTCCTCAGCCAAGGTGGCTTGGGCCCAGAGAAGGGGGGTTGGAGAGGAGCAGAAGGCCAGGCCTCAAGTTTTGTTTTTTTTGTTTGTTTTGTTTTTTGTTTTTGAAATGTAGTTTGACTCTTGTCACCCAGGCTGGAGTGCAGTGGCACGATCTCAGTGGCCTTCATACCTGGCTAATTTTTTGTATTTTTACTGGAGGTGGGGTTTTGCCATGTTGGCCAGGCTGGTCTTGACCTCCCGACCTCAGGTGATCCACCCACTTCAGCCTCCAAAAATGGGATTACATGCATGAGCCACCGTTCCCAACTTCATTCATTTTTACTTGAAAAACTCCGTTAAGCATTTTTTTTAAGGTAGACCTAGTAGTCCTGAATGCCCTCAGCTTTGTTTGTCAAGCAAACACGTTATTTCTTTTTTCTTTCTGAAGGACAGCTTTGTCAGACATAATATTAGTTGCTGGCAGTTTTTTTCTTTCAGAACTTTGAATGTATTATTCGATTCTGTCCTGACCTGCAAAGTTTCTTTAACTTTTGACTATTTGATTATATTGTGACTTGGTGAGTATCTATTTGGTTTGAACCTCTTTAGGAATCTTTAAGCTTCATGGATTTAGATGTCTAAATCTTTCCCATGATTTAGGCAGTTTTCAGCCATTCTTTAAATAAGCTTTCTTCTCCTTTCTCTACTTTCCTTCTCAAACTCCCATAACCTGACAATGGTTTGCCTAATGGTGTCTTGTTGGCTTTCTTTTCTCTGTCTCATTTTTTTCTTTTTTTCTTTTTCTTTTTGAGACAGAGTCATGCTCTGTCACCCAGGCTGGAGTGCAATGTGTGGTCTCGGCTCACATTGCACTCCAACCTCCGCCTCCTGGGTTCAAGTGATTCTCCTGCCTCAGCCTCCCAAGTAGCTGGGACTACAGGTGTGTGCCACCACACCCGGCTAATTTTTGTATTTTTAGTAGAGATGGGGTTTTGTCATGTTGGCTAGGCTGGTCTTGAACTCCTGACCTCTTAATCTGCCTGCCTCTGCCTCCCAAAGTGTTGGGATTACAGGCTTGAGCCACCACGCCCAGCCTTCTTTTCTCTTTTTTATTCTTTTTTTCTTTGTCCTCTAACTGGATAATTTCAGAAGATCTATATTCAAGTTTACAGATTCTCTCTCCTGTTGAAGTTTACTATTGTGTTATATCACCCAGTCTGGTCTTGAACTCCTGGGCTCAAGCAGTCCTCCCACCTTGGTCTCCCAAAGTGTTGAGTTTACAAGCATGAGCCACTGCATCCTGTCAGTCCCAGCACTTTGTGAAGCTGAGGTGGGAGGATCACTTGAGCTCAGGAGTTTGAGACCAGCCTGGGCAACATACTGAGAACTTGTCTCTATATTAAAAAAAAAAAAAAGTCTTTGGGAGGCCAAAGCGGGAGGATCACCTGAGGTCAGGAGTTCGAGACCAGCCTGGCCAACATGGTGAAACTCCGTCTGTACTAATACTACAAAAATTAGCCAGGCGTGGTGGTGTGCACCTGTAGTCCTTGCTACTCAGAAAGCTGGGGCAGGAGAATCGCTTGTACCCAGGAGGCAGAGGTTGCAGTGAGCCGAGATTGTGCCACTGCACTCCAGCCTGGGTGAAAGAGTGCTATGAGTCACCACACCTGGTATGAGCCACCGTGCCTGGCCCACAATGACTTTTACACATGTTGTTAAATCATCTTACAGATTTTATAATTTGGGGGAAGAAAAGTTTTACTAAATGGTCTTTTAATGGAAACTCTACAAGAACCAGAATCTTTGCTTTGTTCACTTAGGTATCCATTCCTAGGCCTAGAAAAATGTCTGACACATAGCGGCAATTATTCATTGAATAAATGGACCCAGCGATAGTACATTAGCTATGCTATATGCATACATTAAAGATGTAGATTATTGACTTTCAAAAGATAATTAATGTAACTTCTTACTGCTTCTGAACATGTTTGTGAGTTATATTGCTGAGGGACCTTTATCTTCTCATTCTTTCATCTTAACCCAGTGTTATAAAAGGGAAATCACCAATATTATTCCATATCTAAAATTAATATCTACCTTGTAAAAAATATCACTCTGCTGCATTTGACAATAGACTTTTTAGGTAATAATGATGCAATCCATAGGGTTTTTTGGGGGCACAGAGGGATTCATGCTAATAGAACATTTTATTTTCTATTTTCCCAGAGCTGTAAAACATGAAATCGGGGTAGTATAAGGCATATTTTTACTCTTTTTAGAATTTTTTCTAAAAAAAATTAGTGTTTGTTCCGTATATAACTTTTAACTTTATAGGTAAGTATTTGTCTCTTTCAGCTCCAGTTTTATGTGAAACAGAGTTTTCAGATTTATGTAGCATGGAAAGTTTTAATACGTCAGAGTTACTGATTTTTGCCATTTTCTCAATTATTTCTTTTTTATCTTTAGTTGATTTTTTTGTAGTGACACATTTTGTTTCTAGTCTCATTTCCTTTTGTTTATATTCTATGTATATTTCGTTTTTGGTTACTATGAGAATTACATATAACATCCTAGAGTTATAACATTTTAATTTGAATTTATTTCAACTTAAGTTCAATCACATACCAAAATTCTACTGCTATACATATAGCTCTACTCTTTTTATGTTATTGATGTAACAAATGATATCTTTATTCATTGTATACCAGCTAACAGATTTACAATTACATTTTATGCATTTGCCTTTTAAATTATGTAGAAAATAAAAAGCAGAGTTACAAACCAAAATTACAATAGGACTGTTTTTATGTTTGTTTACGTGTTTACCTTTACCAGAGAGCTTTGTATATTCATACAGCTTACTTATTTACTTATATAGTTATTGCCTAGAGTTCATTTATTTCAACCTGAAGGACTTAACACTTCTGGAATGGCAAATTCAGGGATAAATGGATTTTTTTTTCAGTTTAAAAAAAAAATCCGGAAATGTCATAATTTCTCCCTCATTTTTGAAGGATAAGTTTTCCAGCTATAGATTTCTCAATTGACAGGTTTCTTCATTATTTTAAATATATAATCCACTGCCTACTGGCCTTCAAGGTTTCTGCCGAGAAATCAGCTGCTAATGTTATCTGGATCCCTATCTGTGAGAGTTGCTCTTCTCTCTGAGTTTTCAACATTCTCCCATTATCTTTTGTTTGTTTGTTTTTGAGACAAATAATTGTACATGTTCATGGGATACAGAGTGATATTTTGATACATGTATACAATGTCCAATGATCAAATAAGGATAATTAGCATATCCATCACCTCAAATATTTGTCATGTATTTGTATTGTGAACAGTCAACATTCTTTCTTCTAGTTTTTTAAATTTATAAACATTTAAATTTTATTACAGAAATTTAAATTTTTTGATTCTGAAAAAGTCATATATGTATGCAACATCGTTTTATCATTTATTTATATATTTATGCATCTTTCCTTTTAGTTTTGACAGAGATTTTCTATTTTATCATTATTTCAAAAGAACTCTTACCTGTATTTATTTATCAATTATATTTCCCTTGTTTTTTCCTAGTATATTAATTTATTTACTTATCTTCTAAAAATCCTCCATATAATCTGTTTATTTTGTTTCCTTTCTATAATTTCTTCAATGATTAGTTCTGTTCTATTTTCCATTAAAATATTTCAATCTCGTATGAATTTTTGTCAGATTAGAAATTTAGGGCATTTCTTAATTTCTCTATATTCTAGCTTTTGACTTTTTTTTTCTGACCTAAGAGGTATTTAGAGCACATTTTAGATTTTTTATTTTGACTAATCATTTAAAATGTATACTAATCTTCAATTTAAATAAAAAACTGGTCTATAGTGACAAAAATTACAAATGAGCCTAACTAATAAATTATCAGCTGTGTTTATATGTATAAGCATGCACAGATTTTGGTAAATATGTACATAGTATATTGGTGAGCTTATTTTTATCATTCTTAACTCATTGTGTAGTCTAAACGTTGGGGAAAAAATAAAATACAATAATCAGATGGTGTGAATAAGAAAATTGTTCTAATGTTTGTAAACCAAGCAACTGTTTTAACTGCTCCCCTCTTCCTGATTGACTTCTAAAAGGGATTAATCCATTTTGGGTCCTATCATATATGTCATGGTATAACATCTCCAGCTATAAAATGGAAATTTGAGAATAACTTTGCTGCTACTCAGATACATTTTATTTCAAAAACATACACTAAGGTGTTGCTGTTTTATCTTTCCAAAAACATATTCACACAGAACTTTCAATCACACTGAGCCATATTTGAACAATCTTTCAAGGTCAGCTCTGGCATAAGCTAACATTATACCATTTAACTCAGAAATTTCTTTAGTATTTGATTAATGGGTTTATGTTTGATATGTAATGTAATTTTCTAATGCTAAATCAAGTGGTAATTTTGTTAGTCAAGTTGATTTAGTGGCTTGGGAAGAAAGCTTTTAATGTTTCCCTAATTTTTCTTACCTTTGACATGATCCTTCACATGTCTTATTTTGCTTAGTGATTTTTCTTTTTTTTTTTTTTTTTTGAGACAGGGTCTTACTCTACCACCCAGGCTTGAGTGCAGTGGTGCGATCACAGCTCATTGCAGCCTTGACCTCCCAGACTCAAGCTATTCTTCCACCTCAGCCTCCCAAGTAGCTGGTACTACAGGCACATGCCACCAAACTTGGCTAATTTTTGTATTTTTTGTAGAGACAGAGTTTTGCCAAATTCTCAGGCTGGTCTGTAATTTCTGGGCTCAAATAATCCTGCCTTGGCCTCCCAACATGCTGATATTACAGACATAAGCCACAGTACCTGGCCAGTTTTCTTTTTTAAAAAATCTATTGGTTATTAATTTGAAGCCTTCCTTTTCATAGCTGTGCTCCTTAATTGGGAGCAAATATGAATGGACCACAACTTAGCCAATTTTCTATATACGATTTTGCATCCTAATTTAAAGGAATATTAATTCTTTCTTTTCCTCTTTCATTCCACAAACCTGTATTGACTACATCTAAGTTCTAAATGGTGCACTGGATGTTGAAAAAGTTGATGATGAGCAAGAACAAAATTCCTCCTTTCAGGAGACTTACAGTTCAATATGGGAAATACAATTTGTTAAAATATAAAAGTGCAATTTCCACTAATTTAAAATGCCACCTTTATGTTATTGTAATTTATATATATACTATATATATACACACACATGTATATATACATGTCCACATACAGTGTGTGTGTGCACATGTACACACATGCATATGTGTATGTAATGCTCAGTATAAGCAATGTGCACAAATAAAATTAGCTAACAGAGATAGTATATAGTGAGAGGAGAGGCAGATTAATCTTTGAGGAAAAGCAGAATTTTATGGCTGAATGGAGAAAGCTGAGGTGGTTTCTAAGATGGAGAATAAGACGAAAAATGTAAGTACGTTGTCTGACTGAATTCAAGAAAGAAGGGTAAAAGAGAAGATAGTAGTGGTCTTATCATTAAATGCCACGGAGAGGTAAAGATAAAAACAACATATGTTTTGGGTTTGGTAATTTAAGCGTTGCCAAATTCCGTTTTGGAGGAGGAACAGATTCCATGTCCACTAGAATGGAATGAACAAGAAATGGAGGAGGAAAATAGGTAGTTTTTCAAAAGTTTTCAAAAATATGAAAAGAAGAAATGAAATGGTACTTGGAAGAGATTGTTGAAATGGGAGAGACTATGGTGGCTTGTTTAGAAGCAGTTGAGATAGATCCAATTGAGATAGAGATATTGACTACATAAACAAAAGAATGACAAATTAATTGTGTAATGGATAACTTGACTTTGGCAAATATTGTGAATTTTTGTGAAAGTACAACTAAAAGGCAATGTCACTCCAATAATCACCAGAGTAATCAATTTGCTTATTGCTGTCCCTTTAAATATAGTTCTCTGGTATCAACTAACATGTTTTTAACTAATGATGCTTCTTAAAGAAAAGGGAAAAGACCTTTTTCTTTCTTTCAGTCTTCAATGATTCACTGCTTCATCTCACTCCACCAAAGATAAATGAAATCTACATCTCTTATACATTAACAATGCATGACAATTTATAAATAGCTAAATTTTTGGAGCTAACTTTAAGTACCTGAATGGAATTTAAGCAACCCACTAATCTCCTTCTCACTTCTCAGTTATTTATCAAGTTTATGTCAAGGGACAAGGAAAAATTATCCAAACATTGTTTAAAACAATCATCATTAATTAGTAACACTTATCCAGGGGGTTTTTAACCTTTCCCCCACTCAAGGATTATTCTAATGTCAGAGTAGAATAAAAAATAAGTGCAGCGATGCTGACTCTTCCAAGCTTAACATTTCTCACAAGTCAATTAGCTTTGTACTGGGAGGAGGGCGTGAAGGGCTGCTTGCGGTAGTTGTGTAGCAGCAGCACAATGGCCGCAGACAAGGAAAACAGTTTCTAGGAATTTCTCGTATATAATTTTATATTTTTGACAAGATTAATGACCCATGCTCCCTTCCTCTCTATTTCTTTTTTTGGAATTCTGTTGGTATGTAGTTACTATATTTTATTAAAGGAAATTAGCCTTATCTCTTATTATATTTTTTATGACCTTCAAAGTAGTGTCTCTGCTTAAAAGTGTACCCTGGCTGAGCGTGGTGGCTCACGCCTGTAATTCCAGCACTTTGGGAGGCCGAGGCGGGTGGATCACGAGGTCAGGAGATCGAGACCATCCTGGCTAACATGGTGAAACCCCGTCTGTACTAAAAATACAAAAAATTAGCAGGGCATAGTGGCGGGCGCCTGTAGTCCCAGCTACTCAGGAGGCTGAGGCAGGAGAATGTCGTGAACCCGGGAGACGGAGCTTGCGGTGAGCTGAGATCACACCGCTGCACTCCAGCCTGGGCGACAGAGCAAGACTCTGTCTCAAAAAAAAAAAAAAAGTGTACCCTGAAGCACACATCAAGCGACATGTAGAGTTCATAAATTCTGGCCAAATGGTCATACCTCAAACCTCATCAGCACTAAGGCTCTTTACTTGCACTGACAAATATGAACGCTGGGGAATTTGGAAATGATATATAATATATAATATTATATATATAATAGATATATAATATATAATATAATAGATATATAACATATAATATATAATAGATATATAATATATAACTTTCCATGTGATTTTCCTCTTAATTTTTTTCTAGCTGATCCATATGAATTCCTCTTATTAAGAAAAATAAAGCATCCAGGATTCAATGAAGAACTGACTATCACCTTGGTAATCATTCAGAAACATGTTGCAGACTTAAGCCATTTTTGATATAGATACTGAAACAATTACTTGCTAAGAGCAAACTTGAAGGTATAGATAAGGCCCTGAGTCATCTTCCTGAGCTGAATGATAGTTAAGCTGAATGTACGTATAAAATATGATTTTCTAACCACTTGCTCGCCAACAAGGAAAACTTTTAAGTGGAGCAGAACCTGAATAGACAAGACATTTCTTTCTTTTGGTAGAAAATGATTTACCATCACTGTCTAGTTAATTGTAGACTAGGTAATTTTAACTTTGTGATTTATTGCCGGAGACATTTTCTTCTGTACTGTAAAGTGTGTGTCAAAAAAAATAGCAATTTTGGAGGATTAGGGGAGTTTGATAAATTGCCTGCAATTCTGGCAGTATGAACTGCATATTAATTTCTCTCTTTCAAGAACATTTTAATTTATTAATTCCTTACAAAAACTCCCTAAACTTTGGAACAGCTCTCAATTGCCTGTATTCTTTTTTTTCTTATTATGGTACTCTTCTAGAGATTTGGCTTGCATCTATGAATAAGCCAGGACATCTTCAGAAATTGTCTGATTAAAAACACCACCAATGGAGTTTCATTAAATTTGTATTGCTCTGACTAGTGAAACACACACATCTATGTTGCTGAGGATATTTTACTGCAGTTTGAGTTGTAATAATAGCTCTGTTTAAGATCCGTCAGTCACTTGAATCTTCTCTAAGGCTTTGTATGTTAGAAGTTAATTTGCTTTCTTACAAGGCCACATTCTATCTTGTAACTAAACAACTGAATTTTATGTCTTAGCGTAGATGGTTTATTAGTTTCTGGTTTTTCTTTAGTAAGAATCCTATAAAAAACAGTAGTATTTTTCTCTGAGTTTAAAATTCAACACATGCCTACTGATATGGTTAGGCTTTGTATCCCCACCTGAATCTCATCTTGAATTGTAATCCCCATAGCCCCCATAATCCCCACAGCTCAAGGGAGAGACCAGGTGGAGGTAATTGAATCATGGGGGCAGTTTCCCCTGTGCTGTTCTTGTGATAGTGAGTTCTCACGAGATTTGATGGTTTTATAAGGGATTCTTTCCCCTTTGCTCGGCACTTCTTCATGCTGCCTTGCGAAGAAGCTGGCTTGCTTCCTCTTTGTCTTCCGCCATGATTGTAGATTTCCTGAGGCCTTCCAAGCTGTGCTGAACTGTGAGCCAATTAAACTTCTTTCCTTTATAAATTACCCAGTCTTGGGCAGTTCTTTATAGCAGTATGAAAACAGACAAATACACCTACTATGTAAAACTTAAAATACAAAAAAACAAAACATTATCTCACTAACATAGGAGCTAATATTTTGGTGTACTTTGTTTAGTATTTTATATTAAAAATATGTACATATATTTATATATAATTAAGAACATGTATGTACAATCGTGCATACATCATGTACATACATCTACTTAAGAAAATAGCTATGTAATATACCATTACTCAACTAGATTATAATTTTTTCTCCATTTTTTAATTGTAATTTATCATTTTCTACTTTTTTGTTTACTCATTTTTATTGCATAATATTTAATTATGCAAAAATACATTAAATACATTGAAAATATATAGTGTAGCTATAAGAATAAAGAACGATGGTAAAACAAATGCTAATACCCACTACCTGACTTAAAGAATATGATACTATTTTTTTCCAATTGAAATCCCCTCAACTACTCAGAATTACTGCTATCCCTTTTATCCTTTCATTAATTTTCTTCTAGTTTTCTCACATGTGAATCTATTTCTAAATACATTTCTTTATTTTGCAAGTTTTTGGACTTCATATAAATGTAACCATATTGTATATATTCTTCTTCAGCTTCTTTTTCACTAAACAATATGTTTTGCTGATACTTACATTCATATGTACAGTAATAGTTGATTTATTTTAATGGCTATATATTATTCCATTGTTAGAATACACCAGGATTTATTTTTACTTATTTTTTTTTGCTGGAAAATTGGGTGTCTTTTTTATTTTTTGATATAACAAACAATGTTGTCATCATTTTGTATTTACTTCCTAGTCCACTCCTATAAGTTTCTCTTGAGTACATACTAGCAATGAAGATGCTGAGTCACTGCATATACATACTCACAACTGTATTCTATAATGTAATATTCTATAAAGTAGCTGTATCAGTTTATACTTTAACCAGTAATGGACAAGATTTTCTGTTACTTCCCATCTTTGTTAGTTATTACTTTTAGACTCTAACTTTTATCAGGCTCATGGATGTAAAAAGCATCTCAGGGTGGTTTTAATTTGCATTTATCTGCTCATCTATGAAGATGAGCTTCTTTTCATATAATTATGAGTCATTATTTTTGTTTTGCCTTCTTTTGTTTATGCATTTTGCTTGTTCTATGTCTTATTTTTCCTGTTGATTTTTGGGAGTTCATATATATTCTAAATGTATATTTATTCACTCATATATATGTTGCAAATATTACAGTTTATGATTTGTCACCTTATGATATCATCCAAATAGAGAAGCTTTATATTTTGATGTAGTCATATGTTCATTTTTCCTCCTTAATGTTTGTTTTTCTTGGTTCTATGACCTACCAAAAGTAACAAAAATTCTCATTTATTTTTAATCTAAATGTTTTAAGTATTTTCCTGGAATTCACCTTGAATTGATTTCTATTGGAGATAGGTATCCAATCTAATTTGCCTCATATGGATAACCACTTGTTCTATTACTGCTGTAACAAATTTCTACAAACTAAGTGACCTAAAATAACACAAACTTGTCATCTTACAGTGTACACAAGTCAGAAATCAGGCATGAATTTTAGTGAACTAAAATCAAGTTGTCGACAGGCATGTTTCTTTATGGCGGCTAGGGTAGAATCCATATCCTGGCCTTTTCTATCTTCTAGAGAACATCAGCATTCCTTTTCTCATTGCCTCTCCTCTCTCTTTTTAAAGCTGGCAATGTCACATTTCTCTGACCATTCTTTCATTGTCACATCTCTCTCTGGACTCAGCTAAGAAAGGTTCTCCATTTTTAAGAACTCATGTGATTAGACTGGGCCCATCTGGATAACCCAGGAAGATCTCTCCATCTCGGTTTGCATCCTTAATCACATCTGATAAGCCTTTATTGCATTCAGTGTAACATATTCACTGGTTCCAGGGTTAGGCATGGGCATCTTTGAGGGCCATTATTCTCTCTACCACATTATTTGCCTAGCATCTTTCATTACATTGTCCAACTATTTACTTACTGATTTCGAATTACATCCAAATCAGTTACAACATTTTATGTAAGCATTGTTTTTATTTTTATGTTATTCCACTAGTCTATTTTTCTACTCATGGATTATGGTACATGAGTTTATTTTTGCAACTTTAAGCTCAATAACATGTTTTAAGATTTCCTCAACTTTCTTTTTCCACTTCTTCAGAAGTTGACTCTTTTGGCCCTTTGGTCTTCTATACACATTTTAGAAATGCTTTGTTGAGGACTAAGAGGAATGCTAAGATTTTGATAGGAATTTCATTGAATTTTGAGTATATTGGCATGCTACAATGGTTAGTGTTTTATACATGAAAATAATATATCCCTTCCTCTTTTCCTAGTATCATGAGATGTTTGTTAGGCAGACATGAATATTGAGTTGTATCAAATGTGTTTTTCTGCATTATTGTGGTGGTGATGTGATTTAGCTCCTTTAATTAGTTAATGTAATGAATTACATTTGTAGATTGCTCTAACTATTGAAACAAGCTTGAATTTCTGGAATAAGCCCAATGTGATATTTATTCAACAAATATTCATTGAGTATACCTAGTATGTAACATGCTTTAAGAATACACCAGTGAACCAAACAGAAATATCTGACATTACAGAACTTAACATTCCAGTATTTGGAGACAGACGATAAAAAAGTGAACATGTATATTTACAGTTTGTCAAGGAATGATAAATGAAGACTCTTAAAGTAGATGGGGAATTGGGAGTGAAGTCTGTAATTTAAATAGGGTGGGCAGGAAAGCTTCACAGAGAATGGGACATTTAAGAATAGACTTGAAGGACAGGCAAGAGCAATCTCTATGTTTATATGGGAGAAAAGTTTCCAGGCAGATGCAGTAACAATGGCAAATATCCTGAAGTAGGATCATGCTGGAGTTTTTGTGGAGCAGCAAGGAGGCTAGTGTGACTGCCACAGAATCACCCAAGGGAAGATGAGAAGATCAGACCAGACCAGCACTTGGGCATCTAATGGGAAAAGTTTCTCAAGCCATCATAAAAATTTCACTTTTACTATAAATACTACGAGAAACCATGGGATGTTTTACAGTAAGAAAGGTGGCATAATATGTTACATGTTTTAAACAAACTCTATAGCTTCTGAGTTGAAATAGATTGTAGGGGCTCATGGCAGAAGCAGAGGGAACATTTAGGAGACTACAGTAAAGAATATCATGAAAAGAACAAACAACGCTATGTAACATGCTTAAATGGACTGAAGAAGATGTATAAAATCAAAATGATGTTACCTTCACACCTTGAATCAGTACGATAAACCCCCCTCCCCAATCACAAAAGAAAAACTAAACACAAAAACCAGGCTTTGGTTGCTCCGACAATTTTACAGGTGAGTTCTAGCAAACATGCAAAGAACGTTTAATTGCACTGTTACAGAAATTCTTCTGGAGACAAGAAAATAAGACACATCACCCAACCAATTTCATGATAACAATGTCAGTGTATAATAACAGAAAAAGTGGATCTCCAAAGACATAAATTTATTTGGAAATAAACAAGGATTATAATCTGAGATATTTGTGCTATGATCAATCATCGGTGCATCCCAAGAGGTTGAGGTAAGGAAAATATTTAAAGACAAAAAGAAGTCTATGCAAGCTGTTTTGAAACAAACATCATTGGTCACAGGGCCTGATGCAGGAGCTGGTGTTAACTTAAGCACAAAGTTGGAGAAACAAAACGCAAACTAAACAACAACAATGAAACAGAACAGAGTTAATCTGCTGTAGCTCAAGAGAGGACGTACCTGCCCCCACCCCGCATCCCTGGGCTCGGGTTTGCCTTGCTGAGCTCTGCTGCCACCTGGTGCCACACAGAGAAACTGAGGAGAAACCACATCAGTATCCTTCAGCCTCAGCTTCACATCTGTGGGTCAAGTAACCCTTTCAGAAGCTGAATAATGTGGGAAAGCTTTCCTCTCAGGAAAATGCACACATCCAACTTTGAGAAGATGCCCTTGGGGGCGCTTCAAGGATCCTAGATAAAGAACCCCCTTTCCCGAACATCCAAGAACCTAAGTTTTTTTTTTTTTTTTTTTTTTTTTTTTGAGAAAGTCTCGCTCTCTCTCCCAGTCTGGAGTGCAGTGGCATGATCTTGGCTCACTGCAAGCTACACCTCCCAGGTTCACGCCATTCTCCTGCCTCAGCCTCCCGAGTAGCTGGGGCTACAGGCACCTGCCACCACACCCGGCTAATTTTTTTGTATTTTTAGTAGAGACGGGGTTTCACCGTGTTAGCCAGGATCGTCTTGATCTCCTGACCTTGTGATCCACCCACCTCGGCCTCCCAAATTGCTGGGATTACAGGTGTGAGCCACCGCACCTGGTCCAAGAACCCAAGTTTTAGATCTAGAGTGATGTCAGCATGACATTGATTTCCTGAGGCCCAGGGGTGAAGGAGCTGAGGACAGCAGAGGGCTGAAGGAACTCAGCTACAGACAGCAGCAGCTGATGCACAGGCCTCCCAGCGCCTGAAGTCACCCGGAATTGGGAAGTGCTCAGAAGCTTACAAAGCTGCCTCGAGGTGGGAACACGACATAAATCCAAGAGCAGATCCTTGATCCTATAAAAATGTACTAGATGCAGTGGGGTCATTTTAAATGAGCAGAGAAGGACAGACAGATAAACAGAAGGACAAACAGTATTGGGATTGGGATAAATGCTCAGCTTTTGCCCAAATCTTAGTGACTTAAGCATCACTTATTTGCTCACGATTCTGTGGCTGGGCTGGACCATTTGGTTTGGCTCACAGGGCAGGGACTGTGCTGGTCTTACCTGAGCAGACCTGCATGTCTGTGGTCAACTGGGTTGGCAGAGACAGAGTGACTGTCTTCCTCCAGGAAGCAGCAGGTTAACTGGTTGGCAGAGACAGAGGGACAGAGGGACTGTCCTCCTCCAGGAAGCAGCAGGTTAACTGGTTGGCAGAGACAGAGGGACAGAGGGACTGTCCTCCTCCAGGAAGCAGCAGGTTAACTGGTTGGCAGAGACAGAGGGACAGAGGGACTGTCCTCCTCCAGGAAGCAGCAGGTTAACTGGTTGGCAGAGACAGAGGGACAGAGGGACTGTCTTCCTCCAGGAAGCAGCAGGTTAACTGGTTGGCAGAGACAGAAGGACTGAGGGACTGTCTCCCTCCAGGAAGCAGCAGGTTGGCTCTGTTTCCTTCGTGGGGCAGCTGGTCTCCAGGGCAGCAAGAGAGACCAAGCCCCAGTGCACATTCTACAGCCTCTGTGCACATCAGACTTGTTAATATCCCATTGGCCAGTGTAAGTCACATGGCCAAGCCCAGATTAAGGAGTGGAAAGATGGAGGCTATCTCCTCCTGGGAGAGGAGGCAAAGGAGGTGGGAGTATTATGTGGCCACTTATGTTTGCAATCTACCATACTTAGCACTTTGAGAAAAGAATTAACTGAGAAACTTGCTTAAAATAGGGCATTCAGTAAAATGAAGCCCCAATTGAAGTAAAATGCATATATAAAAAATGAAACTGTGACCGATTTTAAGGACAGTATTGGCAAATATTTCTGTGCTCTTGGAGGAGAAGACCCTTATTGGCATGACATGTCAGAAACCACAATGAAAGAATTATTTTAACTTGCATTCATAAAAATTAAAATTATTCATTAAAAACATCATGAATGAAATTAAAAGTCAAAATGTAAGCCAGAAAATTATTTACAACGTATGTGTCAGGAAAAGACAATACCCTTCAAACTTTGAGAGTTTACATCAGAAAGAAAACAGCAAATGACATGATCCAAACTTGATAAAGGACATGAAAAAGAGCCAGCACTTAGTATGTTTTCTGAATGAATAAGTAGCAAACAGCACATGAAAATGTGTGTAATCCATTTGTAAGCAGAGAAATGCAAACTAAAACAGTAAAGTGTCATTTTCACTTCCTGGATTGGCAAAGGGTTTTATGTATTTTACTGATAGTGCACAATATTAGCAGTAAACAACAAATGGTGAGTAAATATGAGCTTCGGAACCTCAGGGAAATGATCTCCTTATTTCAACCTGTAGATTCCTTCCTACAACCAGTGTCTACTGAGCACCTACTATGTGCCAGACACAGCCTAAGTCCTGAAGGTGTAGTCTCCACTGAGAAGGTGATATTTGCACAAAGACCTGAAAGACAGGAGTGAACTGTGTGGATAACTGTGGGTACCCCTACAGGCAGAGGAGTAGCAATGTGGGTCCCAAGGTGGGACCACATCAGACATGTTCGAGGACTAGCTGAGGGAGAGAGGTGGGAGGTCAGAGGAGACGGGGGCCAGCTTTGCTGGCCGTCACGAGCACTCTGGGTGCAGAGGGCGAGAGGTGGGAGGTCAGAGGAGATGGGGGGCGGCTTTGCTGGCCGTCACGAGCACTCTGGGTGCAGAGGGCGAGAGGTGGGAGGTCAGAGGAGATGGGGGCCGGCTTTGCTGGCCAACACGAGCACTCTGGGTGCAGAGGGCAAGAGGTGGGAGGTCAGAGGAGATGGGGGCCGGCTCTGCTGGCCGTCACGAGCACTCTGGGTGCTGAGGGCAAGAGCACTCTGGGTTTTCCTCCAAATGCTATGAGAGCAGAGGAGTAACCTGGTCTGACTTGGGTGTGAGCAGGTCTCTCTGGTTGTTGTTCTGGAAAAAACTGAGGTGCCCACGTGAAAGCAGAGATTGGTTAGGAGGCTGCTGCAGCAATTCAGGCAAAAATGGGTGGCGGGCCTCTGGTGTAGTGGAGGAGAAGCGATCGGCTTTTGGATATTTGTAGCTCCCCCAATACGATTTCCTGGAGAAGGAGATGACTTCAATCTTCTGGCCTGAGTAGCTGAAAGGATGAAGCTGTCCTTCGTGGAGGTGGGGAATCCACAGAAGCGGGTATGGAGAGAGTGTCAGGAGCTCAGTTTTAGCCATGGATGTTCAAGGGGAGGTGTTGAGCAGCAGATAGAGACACAGGCCTGTGGTCCCAGGAAAAGGTCTGGGGGTCTCTAGCCCATGGATGGAGTCACAGGCTGCATAGATTGCAGGAAAGCGAAGGTGGAGAGAGAAGAGCAGAGTACCAGGACGGGCCATGGAGCACCCTGGTGTTGAGAGCAAGTGGCCTCTAGTCAGAGTTGGGTCAGGGCCACTGTGAGTGGGCTGCCCCCAACATGAGTCGGTTGTCTAGGACTAATTTATCTCTGCTTCTCACTTTACTGGTATTATGGGGCAGCTCCTGCTGTCTTCCAATTTCGTGTTTGTAAAATGAGGCATAAAAAGCAGGTGACAAGGATACCAGGAAGTGCACAGGTCTGAGTGGAGTATGGGGCTGTCTCCAGGGGAGAGGTGGCTGTTTGGAGGGAAGGGTGACAATGGATAATCAGGGTCCATGGGCATCCCTGCTTGTTTTGGAGCCATGGGCACTCAAATAATGTGATTTTATGAGGCTATTGAAGAAAAAATTGGCCACAGGGCCAAGAGGGCTGGGAAGACCCCAGCTCTCCGACTGGTGTTTGCTTCTCTGCCATCAGGGTCGGGAGGCCATGCCAAGCATTGCGATTTGCAGAGTCCATGAGACAGGAACACTCCCACCACAGTGACCTGCCTCTGCACACAGCCAGAATGTAGCTGACTCCTTTCTTCTCCCACTTGCATGCTTCCAAGCCTTCAAAACATACTCATCTCCATGTTCTGTGAATTAGCAATTTTTAAAAAAATAAAAAAATAAACAAACTCATCTCTGAAGGTCCAGGTGATTTTTATGTTTTACAGAAAGTTTTGTGAAGAGATGACAGAAAGGGTTATATCAGATCCACACAGCAATAACTCCTCAAAAGCAACTTTTGGCCGGGTGTGGTGGCTCATGCCTGCAATCCCAGCACTTTCAGGGGCCGAGGCGGGAGGATCGCTTGTGCTTAGGAGTTTGAGACTAGCCTGGGCAACACAGCACGTCCCCGTCTCTACTTAAAAAAGAAAAAAAAAAGAGCCAGATGTGGTGGCACGCAGCTGTAGTCCCAGCTACATGGAAGACTGAGGTGGTAGGATCACTTGAGCCAGGAGGTTGAGGCTACAGTGAGCCATGATCACACCACTGCACTCCAGCCTGGGTGACAGAGTGAGACCCTGTCTCAAACTTTTTTAAAAGGCCAGGCATGGTGGCTCATACCCATAATCCCAGTACTTTGGGAGGCCAAGGTGGGTGGATCACTTGAGCCCAGGAATTTGAGACCAGCCTGGGCAACATGGTGAAACCCCATCTCTACTAAAAGTCAAAAAAATTAGGTAGGTGTGGTGGTATACATCTGTAGTCTTGGCTCCTTGGAAGGCTGATGTGGGAGGATTGCTTAAGCCTAGGAGGTCGAGGCTACAGTGAGCCATGATTGCACCGTTGCATTCCAGCCTGGGCAAGAGTGAAACCCTGTCTCTCTCTGTCTCTGTCTGTCTGTCTCTCTCTCTGTCTCTTTCTCTCTCTGTGTGTGTCTCTCTCTCTCTCTCTCTCACACACACACACACACAACTTATAAGCATCTCTTGTTTCTCCTAAAATTACCCTTCTAGCATTAGCTGTCTCATTAAAATTCTAATAGGCTTTTTTGTGGACATCTGCAAATTAATTATAAAATTTATATGGAAATGCAAAGGGCCAAGTAAGGGCCCTTAAAAGGGGCAAAAATGGGAGAAATTACTAGATACCATGGCTCACCATAAAAGCTGCCTTGATTAAGACAGTGTGGCAGTGGTCAGCAAACAGTGGTCTGCCCCTGGGCCAAGTCTGCCCACCATCTGTTTCTGTATGCCCCATGAAGCAAGAATGATTTTTACATTTTTAAATGGTTGAAAATAATTGATTGGTGGGGACAATGCTGGTGGAGTCTGAAGTTGTCATGCAGTGACTCACTCAAGCTTAGGCAGATTTGGTGATATATGCCACAGAGATGCAAAGAAATGCTGTAGCTGACACACACAGGGTGGCTCTGGGAGATGCAGAAGGAGCACGTCACCCAAAATAGAGCCAGATAGACATCTTTAAGGAAGGAGCAAAGGGGCTGCATCTTAAAGAATGAAGAAGGGATTTGTCATGAGAGATGGGGCAGGAAGTTCTTGAGAGGCAGAGGGAGAGCATGAGAATGCTGGGAAGGGAGGAGAGATTCTCACACATCTGGGAAGCTGACAATCCATCAGCATGTCCAGAAGGAAAATAAGGAGGAGGAGCAGAAATAGATGAGGCTGGATATAGAAGCAGGGGTGAAGCTGTGTTGATCGTGGTAAAGAGTTGTGATTCTATCCAGAAGGCAATAGGTAGCATTCTAAACAGAGATCTCTTAAAACAAGAGTCAGCAAATATTTTCTGCAAAGGGCTAAATGTTAAATATTTTAAGTTTTCCAAGCCATATGGTCTCTCTCTTAATGACTCAGGTCTTCCATTATACCATGAAAGTAACCAGAGGCGTTATATAACACATGTATTGGCTGTGTCCCATTACAACTTTACTTACAAACGCAGACTGTGTCAGACATTGTCCATGCATGGTAGTTTGCCACACCCTGTTTTAGAAAGCTCAGGTTTATGATGTGATGGAGAATGCCTACAAGAGCTCTTGTTTTAAATGGTAGAGTGAACATACACTGGAATTCTATCTTGCTTGACCCAAGCTCTTGATAGCGAAAGGTAGAAAAGATAGATAGTAAATAGATAGATAGATGATAGGCAGGTAGATAGATAGATGATAGATAAAGAAAATACATAGCTGTTCCAGAAAACAGAAATGGATAATTTCATGAACCAAAAGCAGAGTAATATACTTTAGAAAGGAAGCAGGCTGGAAGACCCACAGTTGCAAAGCAAATAGAATTTCCAACTGCCTCTTGTAGCCCCTTCCTGGAAGTAGTCACAGCCCGGGGTGTTCGACTTCTTCCTCTGTTTTTTGTTTGTTTGTTGTTTGCTTTTCTGTGGGGTTTTTGTTGTTGTTGTTTGCTTTTAAAAAAAATCCCTTTCCCTGCTTTTTTGTCACAACAGCCTTTGTCACTTCAAACACCGCAAGTGTTCTTTAAAAAAAATTATATCAACCTTTCAATTAAAATGCAACATGTCTGAAACTTGGTATCTGGAGAGGTGAGATGGACAAAGGAGCCCTTGTTACTGCACGTTTTCATTCTCCAAACTTCACCTTGCACACAGTAACAGACAATGCACAAAGCTACTTCCTTATGGACGGAAATTCTGAAATCCTTTTATGCCTGGCCTTTCCATCCTTCAACTTCCCCTCTCCCATGCTGTGAATGATTGTATTGGGCATTTTTGTTTTAATGTCAGTGACAGGGGAACACAGGTAGCTCTAATATAGCTGTGACCCAGATGCTTCTGTTTCTAGCATGTATTTATTTTGCAGCAAACATTTACATCCATGATTTTTCACTGTCTTTTGAAAATAATTAGGCAATATCTCATCTGAGGTAGGATGTTTCTAGTGGTTGTGTTCTGAGTGAGAAAAACTAATCTGTTCTCTTTCCACTGCATTCTAGGAACAGTAAGAGGACCTTGTGCATGAATAATTTGTTTCCACACTGCAGAGTGGGTAATAAGCAGATTAGTAAAAACGATTCTGCCTCACTTCAATAACAGCCACCTCCAACTCATTTTTTCTCAACAAACTTATTTTTCCAGCAGAAGAATCCCAGACTTCTTAGAGAACCCTGTGACTTTTTGCACCTTAAATCTGTGAAATCCTCATGCTTTCTTCTGCCGTATCCATAGTTCAAACAAACATGAGGCAAAGCTAGACACATTCCTGAAGGAACCCAAGAAATTCCTCTCTTTCTCTCTCTGGAATGAAATGAATTCTCTAGACCACCAGTTCTAACCTTCAAAAACCAAACCTGTTTGTGAGATCTCCTTCAAATACTACTGTAGACCCCAGTGTTTATTCATTAAATTTTTTAAATATTTGTTTTATTTGGAATCAAAGTATTTGTAATTTTAGTATTTGTATTAATATAAGGGAGAAATGTTTAAATCTGTCTATGCCATATGTGCCTCTGGCTTATTGCCCAATTAATTGTAGCCTCAGGCTAAACTTTGGTTTCCGTCTTTAATTTTTGTCAGAAGAAATATAACTGGTCTCAAAACATCTGCTTTTATTGTAGGGACTCGTGCTGCCATCTCCATTCCTCTCTCTTTTCTTGCAATCTGGGTGGAAGTTCTTTAATATGAACATTTCAACCACCTTCACTCTACCATGTCCACTATCAGCACATTCAAACGTATCCAGCCAAGGGTATCATCTTAGGCCAGGGATTTTTTAAGAATCTATTTTGCTGTGATGCACCTGGTACCCCTTTGACTCATTTTATCACCCCAGGGTTCTTTTCATTTTAGAAGCCCAAGAGGGCAGAAAAAGAAGTAGGTGAGCAATTAAACTCTCTAAGTCAGGAGCGTCTCCCCTTGTGTTAAGCAATGTTGTAGAACATCGTATTTAGCAAGCTCCTAGCAGATGAGCCACGTGGCTGCTGAGCACACACGCCTGCTTGCTGCTGTGAGCTCAGACACCATCATTATGTCTTTTTCACCTCTGGAGGGAATTGTAAGCGCCACTGAATAACCTGTAAATCATAGAGAGTTAAAGGTGTTTCCCTAAAACACTGATGACAGAATGAAAGGTAAGGAGTGTTAGCCACAGGTCAAAAGTGCAGGAAAGTCTCTCTGTGGGTTGTTGAAGAAATGCAGGTCTTTTTTCTTTTGGAAGTCTCCCTAGAATGGGGTCAAGGACTCTGCCCATTCTAGGATTAAAAATTGGGATATTAGACACCCTCCGATATTTATCCCAAGCTTTCATTTTGGGCTCTTAATTAGTTCATCCATCACAATCGCAAATGCTAAGCAGGGCAGTTGAATCTCTCCACAGTCCAAATCAGCACCGTCTTTTAAAGTTGAGTTTCTTATTATTCTCATCTGATATACCTTATTTATCCCACACCCACCCCAATAACATATCGTGCTCACTGTTATCTTTAAGAAAACACTTGAATTTTACTCAGCCTGGAGCGCTCTTCACATGTCTTGTCCAGATCCAGTTCGGACTCATTCTTCAGCCGTGCATCAGTAAATGGAGGCTAGGTTAAACTGTGGTGACAAACAACCTCCAAATTTCAGTGGCTCAAAAATCTTCTTCTTTATTTATTTACATCTCATCACGGGTCAGGTGAGAGGTAGCTCTGTGCTGTGTCATCCTAACACAGGAATCCAGACGGAAGGAGGGACCATCAATAAGATCCCCATTGCTATAGAAAAGAGAAAAAAGCATGCAGAATTGAACTCTGTTTCTTGGAGATTTCTCCTGAAAAAGTCACATGTTATGTCTTCTCACCTCCGTTGGCAAAAAAAAAGTCATGTGGCCATGCGAAAATGTAAGTAGGTGGGATGGAACAGTCAGAATGCATTCATAAAATATGAACTGAAAATATCTGGAGAACAGCACCTATGACTACCACGAATGCCAACATGCATCCCTAACAACCCAGTGCTGTCACCCTCCAAAGTTTTTATGTCTTGCAAAGTATTAGAACTTCTTATCTGAAGCCATACCACTCAGAGGGAATGCAAAATACATAATGACACATCCTTTATGATGTCCTTAGAGAATTCAAGGAAAAGAAGTTAAATAATTTAAAAGTGCTTTTGGGTACAGCTATTTAGCACTAGAGGGTAAGATCAGACATAGATTGTAAAGATAATAATAGGGTTAGGGATAGGATTAGGATCTGGGTCAGAGTCAGGGCCAGAAGTATGGTTAGAGGTGGGGTCATGGTCAGGGTCAAGATCAAAGTCAGGGTCAAAGTAAGGGTCAGAATTAGGGACCAGGGTAGGGATCAGGATTTAGGTTCAGTGTCAAAGTCTTGGGACAAGGTTAGGGTTAGAATTAGAACCAGAGCTTTGTTCTCCTCAGGACCCACCCGAGGGTGGGTCACCATGGCTTTGGAGCACCTGGTAGTGTGGCGTGTCCACAGTGAAGACTAGAGTTTCGTTGTCCCCGTGTGCTGAGGAGGGAGCTCTGCCATGGGCTTTACTTTCACACGTTATATTCCACAAGTCTTGTTTTACAAAAGCGTCCCTTCCTTGAGGCTTCGGCTGCTCATCGCTGCTCATCATCATAGCGTGCCATAACATATGGTAAGATTTGGGTTTGTTTCTGGGGAGAGATCTTGGTATAGAGAAAGGAGAAGTGCTTAGAGCCACCATCAGGACAGTTGGGATGAAAGTTGGGTATAGGCAGAGGCTGGAGGAAACATGTGCATCTCCTGTAAACACTTTTATTCATGTTTTAATTACTCATTTTTCTTACAGTGTTAAATTAGCAAAAATAGTATTGAAAAATTGAAAAGTAGGCATATTAAAACTTGCAACACTATTTAAGCTTAGATATATTATTTGTACCTCATCAACATTTTTTATTTTGTTGAGAAAGTCTAAGATTAATTGACAGCATATTTCTAATAGTAGATAGAATAATATCTCTTTTATAAACATTGACATCCTACATTACATGTATGAACCCTGAAAATCTGAGACAGCTCTCAGATTTTTTAGAAAGTTTATTTTGCCAGTCTTGAGGATGTGCGCCCGTGATGCCTCCTCAAGAGGTCCTGACAACATGGGCCCAAGGTGGTCGGGGCACAGCTTGGTTTTATACACTTTAGGAAGACACGAGAGATCAATCAATATGTGTAAGATGTACATTGGCTCAGTCCAGAAAGGTGAGAAGGCCAGACAGGGGGCTTCCAGGTCACAGGTAGGTAAGAGACAAATGGTTTCATTCTTTTGCGTTGCTGATTACCCTCTCCACGTGAGGCAATCAGGTATGCATTTATCTCGGTGATCAGACGGGTGTCTTTGGATAGAATGGGAGGCGGGTTTGCCCTAAGCAGTTCCCAGCTTGACTTTTCCCTTTAGCTTAGTGATTTTGAGTCTCCAAGATTTATTTTCCCTTCGTAAGTGTTCCTATGAGCATTAATTACTCATTGTGTCTTTTATTACACAAATAAGGCACAGATTTTTAAAAAATCATCAACTTCATGGCTACCTATATAGACATAATTACATAGAAGCTGAACTAAATTTGCAAACATTCCAGAGTTTGGGTTTCCAATAATTCCTTGTGATTCTTTAAAAGGTAAAGTATTTTTTCCCATAAAACATAGCAACATTTAAAATCACCCGTAGAATGTCCTGCCATTTTTGTTTTTCTAGTTTCCTCATTTTCTGCAAAGCCTCGCTGAGGAAATTGACTTTGAATATCCTTTTACACTCTTCTGTTTTAGAAAGCATTGTGGTAAAAAATTGAATCATCATGGTCATAAGTTCTGTTCACATTCTTTCTTTCTTTGAATATTTTTTTCCCAGTGGCCAATATTTGATTCTGTTGTATTACGGCTAAAAGGTAGGCATGGCAAGAAAATAAAGACAGGAAGTCTTTGGAATAATTGATCCCATCACAATGAATCAATTTGCCATTGGAACATGTTTTTACAAAGTCACTCTTTTGAAAATATTTAGCTATGACTTGAAACAGAGTCTGTAACGTTAATATTTTTCCTGGTCTAAGGTGAACAGCATTTTAGAGAATGAACCCAGGACACCACCACAGCACAAGAAAAAAATATGATACTTAAATTTACACATATGTGTTACTACTGTAACAGAAAACATGTAAAGAACATTTGTTTTGATGTATATATCAGTCTGCACTGTTTAATTTTTTGTGTCATAAATGCTCTTATTTTAAAAAACAGGACTAGTTAACAGTGTCAATTACTAGTAATTCATGGTATAAATAATTAAACAAGGAAGTGTTAAAAAAACAGTGTTTTAAATAAAGTTTTATTTTACATCTTCTTTTTACTTACACAGAAATCGTCCAAAAAAAAAGCAGAGATTTCCCATGTAGCCGCAACCTAGTTTCCTCTCTTATTAACATCTTCTATCAGTGTGTCTCACATGGCTTATTAATATCTTACAGAATTTGTCACAGTTAATGAACCAATACTGATAGACTGTTATTAACTAAAGTTCATATTTCATTTGGATTCCCTTAGTTCTATCTTACTCTGACCCAGGATCCCATCCAGGATCCCGCATGACATGTAGTCATCACGTGGGCTCTTCCTGGCTGTGACAGTGTGTCAGGCTTTCCATCTCAGGTGACCTTGATAGTACTGAGGAGGATTGGTCAGGAATTTTGTAGAATGCCCCCCATTGTCACTTCATGTTCTCAAGGTGAACTGTCAGCTTTGATGTTCACTTGGATCATTTGGCAGAGCTACTGTTTGTCAGGTTTCTCCACTGTGAAGTTATTTTACCTGCTTGTCCGTACTGCATGTGTTCTTTTGGAGCAAGTCACTATGCAGAGCCCACACTTACGGAGTGAGGAGTTGGCTCCACCTTCTTCATGGCTGAGTGTCTACATCAATTATTTGGAATTCTTTTGCAAAGGAGATTTCTATGCAACTCCATTTGCTTATTCAGCTATGTATACAAATACAGACACCTAGATAATTACTTTAAGCTTTAGTTATTATTCGACACTATAGCATTATGTTGCACAATTCCTTCCTGTGTTGGCCGTCGGTAGCTGTTTTTATTGGCTTTTATTTTTCTTTGATATATTTTAATTTTTTTAGTACTTACTTTCTGATACTTCCAGATTATCCTGGCTCCTATATTTACTGTCTCAGTTCTAGTATCAGACATTTCTTCAAAGAGCCTGATTCCTTTCAGAATGGTGGGAAAACTTACATCTGGCTGCTGAATGAAGATTGTATCTTGTCCCTCATTAGCAATGCTAGGAAGTATATGTGTGTGTCTAACCTACCTATACACACCTAATTATAAAGTTTTCTATGTAGAACTGTGTGTATCTATATTAAACTAAACATAAGTTTACGTTGATGTCTCCACATCTGATCTAGTATCACAGGAATCATTCTAGCCTTCTCGTCTTGCTAATTTGTAACCTCCCATTTCAACAGTGAGAAAGCTGGTTCCCACCATCTGCGACTTATGTAAGTCATTGTTTTACTCCAGATACAGACACTGTGGTTTTACAATTGTTCACAATTGCTTCTGTTGGAAATAACTTTATAAAATGGAATCCAATGATGAGGTATAGTTCATGTGCCTTCAGCCTACAGATTCTATTCATTTTCAAAGTGACTTAGGTCAACACCATTTTCCCTCCACCTTCAGTGAGTTTTTACCTAGTCCATTTTGTGCTTCTGTAACAGAATACCTGATGCTGGCTAATTTATAAGTAAAAAAGATTCATTTGGCTCACAATACTAGTAGCTGGAATGTCTGAGATTGGGCAGTTGCATCTGGTGGGGCCTCAGTCTTTTTCACCTCATGGTGGAAAGCGGAAGGGGAGCAAGGGGTGCACCAGAGATCACATAGCAAAAGTGAAAGCAAAAGGGAAGCCAAGGAAGCCAGACTCTTTTTAATTACCCACTCCTGCAGGAATTAATCCATTCCTATGAGAGCAGAACTGAGTCATCCCTGTGCAGGACATTAATCTATTCATGAGGGATCCATCCCCATGACCCAAACACCATCCACTATGCCCCACCGCCTCACACTGCCACATTGGGGGTCAAATTTCAACATGAGTTTTTGCGGGGACAAACCACATCCAAACCATAGTAATTTGTAGCATAAATTCTTTTTCACGTGATGCATTCTGTCCTGGGATACTCCACATCCTGAGTAATTTTGTTTAATTTGAATAGAGTTTGATTTACCCATTTGGTCATAAAATTCTGTGTATTTTGATAAATGCATTGTGGCAGATATCCCCCTATTAAAGACTCTTTAGTGATTTAGTTATCCTTCTCTTTTTGGTGTCGAGAGAGGTAGCTTTTAAATGGGGATTTCCTTTATAGATGTAAATTTTCCTTACACAAGGGTAACTTTTACTCTGTTTTCAGAACTTTCTTTGTTAGCATTTATTTTTTCAAAATAATCAGCTTGGAATAATTCTTAAGCCAAAGTGACATATTTTGGGGTGGCATATTCTGGTTTCCTACCATTATATTTTGGGGTGGCATATTTTGGTCTTGTACACTGTGTTCCACTGGCAATGAAAAGAGTTCTTGTTTTTCCTCCAGCAATTTGTCATTTTTAAAGGAGTTTAGCAGTTCTAAGAGATATAGACCAGCTGTGCTATCTCATTGTGGTTTTCAGTTCTCTAGTATGTTGAGCATCCTTTTGTATGTTTACTTGCCATCTGTAGATCTTCTTTGGTGAGGTGTCTGTTCAGATATGTTTGCATTTTTACTTTGGCTGTTTATTGTTTAGTTTTAAGAGTTTTTAAATATATTTTGAATACAAATTCTTTCTCAGATCTATATTTTGCAAATATTTTCTTCAATATGTGGCTTGTCTTTTTGTTCTCTTAAGAAGGTCTCTTCCAGAGAATAGACTTTAGGGTTGTTAGGGTTAGGGTCAGGGTCAGGGTCGGGGTCGGGGCCGGGTTCGGGGTCGGGGTCAGGGTTAGGGGTTAGGGGTTAGGGGTTAGGGTTAGAGTTAGGGTCAGGGTCAGGGTTAGGGGTTAGGGTTAGGGTCAGGGTGAGGGTCAGGGTCAGGGGTCAGGGGTTTGGGGTTAGGGGTTAGGGTTGAGGGTGAGGGTGAGGGGTGAGGGTGAGGGTTAGGGTTAGGGGTTAGGGGTTAGGGTTAGGGGTTAGGGGTTAGGGGTCAGGGTTAGGGTTAGGGTTAGGGTTGGGTTAGGGTTAGGGTTAGGGTTAGATATTTCCATGTTTATAGAGATAGCGGTGTAGATATTTCCATGTTTATAGAGATAGCGGTGTAGATATTTCCACGTTTATAGAGATAGCGGTCTAGATATTTCCATGTTTATACAGATAGCGGTGAAGATATTTCCATGTTTATAGAGGCAGCGGTGTAAATCTTTCCATGTTTATACAGATAGCGGTGCAGATATTTCCGTGTTTAAAGAGACAGCGGTGTAGATATTTCCATGATTATACAGATAGCGGTGTAGATATTTACATGTTTATAGAGACAGCGGTGTACGTATTTCCATGTTTATACAGATAGCGGTGTAGATATTTCCGTGTTTATAGAGACAGCGGTGTAGATATTTCCATGTTTATACAGATAGCGATGTAGATATTTCCATGTTTATAGAGATAGCGGTGTAGATATTTCCATGTTTATAGAGATAGCTGTGTACGTATCTCCATGTTTATACAGATAGCGATGTAGATATTTCCATGTTTATAGAGATAGCGGTGTAGATATTTCCATGTTTATAGAGATAGCTGTGTAAGTATTTCCAAGTTTATACAGATAGCAGTGTAAATATTTCCATGTTTATAGAGATAGCGGTGTAGATATCTACATGTTTATAGAGATTGTGGTGTAGATATTTCCATGTTTATAGAGATAGCGGTGTAGATATTTCCATGTGTATACAGATGGCGGTGTAGATATTTCCATGTTTATAAAGATAGAGGTGTAGATATCTCCATGTTTATAGAGATAGCAGTGTAGATATTTCCATGTTTATAGAGATGGCTGTGTAAATATTTCCATGTTTACACAGATAGCGGTGTAAATATCTCCATGTTTATTGACATAGCGGTGTAGATATTTCCATGTTTATAGAGATAGCTGTGTAAATATTTCCATGTTTATAGAGATAGCGATGTAGATATTTACATGTTTATAGAGATAGCGATGTAGATATTTACATGTTTATAGAGATAGCGGTGTAGATATTTCCATGTGTATACAGATGGCGGTGTAGATACTTCCATGTTTATAAAGATAGCGGTGTAGATATTTCCATGTTTACAGAGATAGCGGTGTAAATATTTCCATGTTTATAGAGATAGCGGTGTAAATGTTTACACGTTTACAGAGATAGCGGTGTAGATATTTCCACGTTTATACAGATAGCGGTGTAGATATTTCCACATATATACAGATAGTGGTGTAGGTATTTCCACGTTTACAGAGATAGCGGTGTAGATATTTCCACGTTTGTACAGATAGCGGTGTAGATATTTCCACATTTATAGAGATAGCAGTGTAGATATTTCCACGTTATACAGATGGCGTTGTAGATATTTCCACGTTTATAGAGATAGCGGTGTGGATATTTCCATGTTTATACAGATAGTGGTGTGGCTATTTCCATGTTTATATAGATAGTGATGTAGATATTTCCATGTTTATAGAGATGGCTTTGTAGATATTTCCAGGTTTATACAGATGGCAGTGTAGACATTTCCATGTTTATACAGATAGTGGTGTAGATAATTCCGTTTATTCAGATGACTGTGTAGGTATTTCCATGTTTATAAAGATGGCGGTCTAGATATTTCCATGTTTATAGAGATAGCCATGTAGATATTTCCATGTTTATACAGATGGCAGTGTAGATATTTCCATGTTTATACAGATAGCGGTGTTGATATTTCCATGTTTATACAGATAGTGGTGGAGATATTTCCATGTTTATACAGATAGCGGTGGAGATATTTCCATGTTTATACAGATAGCGGTGGATATATTTCTAAGTTTATAGAGATGGCAGTGTAGATATTTCCAAGTTTATACAGATAGCGTTGTAGATATTTCCATGTTTATACAGACAACGGTGTAGATATTTGCATGTTTATACAGATAGAGGTGTAGATATTTCCATGTTTATAGAGATAGCGGTGTAGATATTTCCACGTTTACACAGATGGCTGTGTAGACATTTCCATGTGTATACAGAGGGCATTGTAGATATTTTCATGTCTATACAGATGTAGGTGTAGATACTTCCATCTTTATACAGATGACTGTGTAGATATTTCCATGTTTTTACAGATGGCGGTGTAGATATTTCCATGTTTATTCAGATAGCGGTGTGGCTATTTCCATGTTTATACAGATAGCGTGGTAGATATTTCCAGGTTTATAGAGATGGCTGTGTAGATATTTCCATGTTTATACAGATGGCAGTGTAGATATTTCCATGTTTATGCAGATAGTGGTGTAGATATTTCCATGTTGATACAGACGACGGTGCAGGTATTTCCACATTTATACAGATGGCGGTGTAGATATTTCCATGTATATAGAGATAGCCGTGTAGATATTTTCATGTTTATACAGATGGCGGTGTAGATATTCCCATGTTCATACAGATAGCGGTGTGGCTATTTCCATGTTTATACGGATAGCGTGGTAGATATTTCCAGGTTTATAGAGATGGCTGTGTAGATATTTCCATGTTTATACAGATGGCAGTGTAGATATTTCCATGTTTATGCAGATAGTGGTGTAGATATTTCCATGTTGATACAGACGACGGTGCAGGTATTTCCACGTTTATACAGATGGCGGTGTAGATATTTCCATGTATATAGAAATAGCCGTGTAGATATTTTCATGTTTATACAGATGGGGGTGTAGATATTCCCATGTTCATACAGATAGCGGTGTGGCTATTTCCATGTTTATACGGATAGCGTGGTAGATATTTCCAGGTTTATAGACATGGCTGTGTAGATATTTCCATGTTTATACAGATGGCAGTGTAGATATTTCCATGTTTATGCAGATAGTGGTGTAGATATTTCCATGTTGATACAGACGACGGTGCAGGTATTTCCACGTTTATACAGATGGCGGTGTAGATATTTCCATGTATATAGAGATAGCCGTGTAGATATTTTCAGGTTTATACAGATGGCGGTGTAGATATTCCCATGTTCATACAGATAGCGGTGTGGCTATTTCCATGTTTATACGGATAGCGATGTAGATATTTCCATGCTTATAGTGATGGCTGTGTAGATATTTCCATGTTTATGCAGATAGCGGTGTAGAGATTTCCATATTTACAGAGATAACGGTGGAGATATTTCCATGTTTATACAGATGGCGGTGTAGGGATTTCCAAGTTCACAGATGGCAATGTAGATATTTCCAGGCTTATACAGATGGCTGTGTAGATATTTCCATGTGTATACACATGGCAGTGTATATGTTTCCATGTTTATACAGATGGAGGTGTAGATATTTCCATGTTTATACAGATGACTATGTAGATATTTCCATGTTTTCACAGATGACGGTGTAGGGATTTCCATGTTTATACCAATAGCTGTGTGGCTATTTCCATGTTTATACAGATAGCGATGTAGTTATTTCTAGGTTTATAGTGATTCCTGTGTAGATATTTCCATGTGTATACAGATGGCAGTGTAGATATTTCCATGTTTATACAGACGGAGGGGTAGATACTTCCATGTTTATACAGATGACTGTGTAAATATTTCCATGTTTTTACTGATGGCGGTGTGGATATTTCCATGTTTATACAGATACCGGTGTGGCTATTTCCATGTTTAAACAGATAGTGATGTAGATATTTCCATGTTTATAGAGATGGCTGTGTAGATATTTCCATGTTTATACAGATGGCAGTGTACAAATTTCGATGTTTACAGAGATTTCTGTGTAGATATTTCCATGTTTATACAGATGGCAGTGTAGATACTTCCATGTTTATATAGATAGTGGTGTAGATATTTCCATGTTTATACAGATGACTGTGTAGTTATATCCATGTTTATACAGATGGCCGTGTAAATATTTCCATGTTTATAGGGATAGCCATGTAGATATTTCCATATTTATACAGATAGCGGTGTAGACATTTCCACGTTTATAGAGATAGCGATGTACATATTTCCAAGTTTATAGAGATGGCTGTGTAGATATTTCCAGGTTTATACAGATGGCATTGTAGATATTTCAATGTTTATACAGATACTGGTGTAGATAATTCCATGTTTATGCAGATGACTTTGTAGGTATTTCCATGTTAATAAAGATGGCGGTCTAGATATTTCCATGTTTATAGAGATAGCCATGTAGATATTTCCATGTTTATCCCGATGGCAGTGTAAATATTTCCATGTTTATAGAGATAGAAGTGTAGGTATTTCCATATTTACACTGATAGCGGTGTAGATATTTCCATGTTTATACAGATAGCGGTGTAGATATTTCCATGATTATACAGATAGCGGTGAAGTTATTTCCATGTTTATTCAGATGACTTTGTATATATTTCCATGTTTATACAGATGGCGGTGTAGATATTTCCATGTTTATAGAGATAGCGTTGTAGATGTTTCCATGTTTATGCAGATGGCTGAGTAGATATTTCCATGTTTATACAGATAGCGGTGTAGATATTTCCATATTTATACAGATAGCCGTGTAGATATTTCCATGTTTATTCAGATGGTGGTGTAGATATTTCCATGTTTATACACCTAGCGGTGTACATATTTCCATGTTTATAGAGATAGCGGTGTAGATATTTACATGTTTATACAGATAGCGGTTGAGATATTTCCATGTTTATACAGATAGCGGTGGAGATATTTCCATGTTTATACAAATGGCTGTGTAGAGATTTCTAAGCTCATACTGATGGCGGTGTAGATATTTCCATGTTTATACAGATAGCGGTGTAGATATTTACATGTTTATACAGATAGCGGTTGAGATATTTCCATGTTTATACAGATAGCGGTGGAGATATTTCCATGTTTATACAAATGGCTGTGTAGAGATTTCTAAGCTCATACTGATGGCGGTGTAGATATTTCCATGTTTATACAGATAGCGGTGTAGATATTTCCATGTTTATACAGATAGCGGTGTAGGTATTTCCAAATATATAGAGATAGCGGTGTAGATATCTCCATATTTTTACAGATGGAGGTGAAGATATTTCTATGTTTATACAGATGGCAGTGTAGATATTTCCATGTTTATAGAGATAGTGGTGTAGATGTTTCCAAGTTTATACAGATGACTGAGTAGGTATTTCCATGTTTATACAGATGGCGGTGTAGATATTACCATGTATATAGAGATAGCCATGTAGATATTTCCATGTTTATACAGACAGCGGTGTAGATATTTCCATGTTTATAGAGATGGCGGTGTAGATATTTCCATATGTATACAGATAGCGGTGTAGATATTTCCAAGTTTATACAGATAGCGGTGTAGATGTTTCCATGTTTATACAGATAGCGGTGCAGTTATTTCCATGTTTATACAGATGACTGTGAATATATTTCCATGTTTATACAGATGGCGATATAGATATTTCCATGTTTATAGAGATAGCGGTGTAGATATTTCCATGTTTATACAGACAGCTGCGTAGGTATTTCCATGTTTATAGAGAGAGCGGTGGAGATATTTCCATATTTATACAGATAGCCGTGTAGATAATTCCATGTTTATTCAGATGGCGGTGTAGATATTTCCATGTTTGTACAGATACCGGTGTGGCTATTTCCAAGGTTTTACAGATGGCGGTGTAGATATTTCCAAGTTTATACAGATAGCGAAGTGGCTATTTCCATGTTTATAGAGATAGCGATGTAGATATTTCCAGGTTTATACAGATGGCAGTGTAGATATTTCCATGTTTATACAGATAGTGGTGTAGATAATTCCATGTTTATAGAGATGACTGTGTAGGTATTTCCATATTTATAAAGATGGTGGTCTAGATATTTCCATGTTTATAGAGATAGCCATGTAGATATTTCCATGTTTATACAGATGGCAGTGTAGATATATCCATGTTTATAGAGATAGCGGTGTAGGTATTTCCATATTTACACAGATAGCGGTGTAGAGATTTCCATGTTTATACAGATAGCGGTGTAGATATTTCCATGTTTATACAGATAGCGGTGTAGTTATTTCCATGTTTATTCAGATGACTGTGTATATATTTCCATGTTTATACAGATGGCGATGTAGATATTTCCATGTTTATAGAGATAGCGGTGTAGATGTTTCCATATTTATACAGATGGCTGTGTAGATATTTCCATGCTTATAGAGATAGCGGTGTAGATATTTCCATATTTATACAGATAGCCGTGTAGATATTTCCATGTTTATTGAGATGGCGGTGTAGATATTTCCATGTTTATACAGATAGCGTTGTGGTTATTTCCATGTTTGTTCAGATTAGAGTGTAGATATTTCCATGTTTCTACAGATAGCGATGTAGATATTTCCATGTTTATACAGATAGCGGTGTAGACATTTCCATGTTTATAGAGATGGCGGTGTACATATTTCCAAGTTTATACAGATAGTGGTGTAGATATTTCCATGTTTATACAGATAGCAGTGTAGATATTTCCATGATAATAAAGATAGCGGTGTAGATATTTCCATGTTTATACAGATAGCGGTGTCGGTATTTCCATGATCATAGAGACCGCGGTGTAGATATTTCTATGATCATAGAGACAGCGGTGTAGATATTTCTAGGTTTATACAGTTGTCTGTGCAGATATTTCCATGTGTATACAGATGGTAGTGCAGATATTTCCATGTTTATACACTTGGAGGTGAAGTTACTTCCATGTTTATACAGATGACTATGTAGATATTTCCATGTTTTTACAGATGGCGGTGTAGATATTTCCATGTTTATACAGATAGCAGTGTGGCTCTTTCCTCGTTTATACAGATAGCTATGTAGATATTTCCAGGGTTATAGAGATGGCTGTGTAGATATTTCCATGTTTATACAGATGCCAGTGTAGATATTTCCATGTTTATACAGATAGTGGTGTAGATATTTCCATGTTTATAGAGATAGCGTTGTAGATATTTCCATGTTTATACAGATAGCGGTGTAGATATTTCCATGTTTATAAAGATGGCTGTAAAGGTATTTCCATGTATATAGAGATTGCGTTGTAGATATTTCCATATTTATACAGATAGCCGTGTAGATAATTCCAAGTTTATTCAGATGGCGGTGTAGATATTTCCATGTTTATACAGATAGCGGTGTAGATATTTCCATGTTTATAGAGATAGCGGTGTAGATATTTACATGTTTATACAGATAGCGGTGGAGATATTTCCATGTTTATACAGATAGCGGTGTAGATATTTCCATGTTTATACAGATGGCAGTGTAGATATTTCCATGTTTATACAGATAGTGGTGTAGATAATTCCATGTTTATACAGATGACTGTGTAGGTATTTCCATGTTTATAAAGATGGCGGTCTAGATATATCCATGTTTATAGAGATAGCCATGTAGATATTTCCATGATTATACAGATGGCAGTGTAGATATTTCCATGTTTATAGAGATAGCGGTGTAGGTATTTCCATATTTACACAGATAGCGTTGTAGATATTTCCATGTTTATACACATAGCGGTGTAGATATTTCCATGTTTATACAGATAGCGGTGTAGTTATTTCCATGTTTATTCAGATGACTGTGTATATATTTCCATGTTTATACAGATGGCGGTGTAGATATTTCCATGTTTATAGAGATAGCAATGTAGATATTTGCATGTATATACAGATAGCGGTGGAGATATTTTCATGTGTATACAGATAGCGGTGGAGATATTTCCATACTTATACAAATGGTGGTGTAGAGATTTCCAAGTTCATACTGATGGCGGTGTAGATATTTCCATATTTATAGAGATAGCGGTGTAGATATTTCCATGCTTATACAGATAGCGGTGTAGGTATTTCCAAATATATAGAGATAGCGGTGTAGATATTTCCATGATTATACAGATGGAGGTGTAGATATTACCACGTTTATACAGATGAATGTGTACATATTTCCATGTTTTTTCAGATGGCATTGTAGATATTTCCATGTTTATACAGATAGCGGTTTGGTTATTTCCATGTTTATACAGACAGCGATGTAGATATTTCCAGATTTATAGAGATGGCTGCGTAGATATTTCCATGTTTATATAGATGGCATTGTAGATATTTCCATGTTTATACAGATAGTGGTGTAGATGTTTCCATGTTTATACAGATGACTGTGTAGGTATTTCCATGTTTATACAGATGGCGGTGTAGATATTACCATGTATATAGAGACAGCCATGTAGATATTTCCATGTTTATACAGATAGCGGTGTAGATATTTCCATGTTTATAGAGATGGCCGTGAACATATTTCCATATGTAAACAGATTGCGGTGTAGGTATTTCCAAGTTTATACAGATAGCGGTGAAGATATTTCCATGTTTACAGATAGCGGTGGAGAGATTTCCGCGTTTATAGATATAGCAGTGGAGATATTTTCATGTTTATGCAGATATCGGTGGATATATTTCCATGTTTATAGAGATGGCAGTGTAGATATTTTCAAGTTCATACAGATAGCGGTTTAGATATTTCCATGTTTATACAGATAGCTGTGGAGATATTTCCATGTTTATAAATATAGTGGAGTAGATATTTCCATGTTTATACAGATAGCGGTGTAGGTATTTCCATGATCATAGAGACAGCGGTGTAGATATTTCTAAGTTTATACAGTTGTTTGTGTAGATATTTCCATGTGTATACAGATGGTAGTGGAGATATTTCCATGTTTATACAGTTGGATGTGTAGATACTTCCATGTTTATACAGATGACTATGTAGATATTTCCATGTTTTTACATATGGCGGAGTAGATATTTCCATGTTTATACAGATAGCTGTGTGGCTCTTTCCTTGTTTATACAGATAGCGATGTGGATATTTCCAGGTTTATAGAGATGCCTGTGTTCATATTTCCATGTTTATACAGATGCCAGTGTAGATATTTCCATGTTTATACAGATAGTGTTGTAGATATTTCCATGTTTATAGAGATAGCGGTGTAGATAATTCCATGTTTATAAAGAAAGCGGTGTAGATATTTCCATATTTTTACAGATTGCCATGTAGATATTTCCATGTTTATTCAGATGGCAGTGTAGATATTTCCATGTTTATACAGATAACGGTGTGGCTATTTCCATGTTTATACAGATGGCAGTGTAGATATTTCCATATTTACACAGATAGCGATGTAGATATTTCCATGTTTATACAGATAGAGGTGTAGGTAGTTCCATATTTATTCCGATAGTGGTGTGGATATTTCCATGTTTATAGAGATAGCGGTGTAGATATTTTCATGTTTATACAGACAGCGGTGGAGATATTTCCATGTTTATACAGATAGCGGTGGAGATATTTCCATGTTTATATAGATGGCGGTGTAGATATTTCCACGTTTATACAGATGACTATGTAGATATTTCCAAGTTTTCACAGATGACGGTGTAGGTATTTCCATGTTTATACCAATGGCGGTGTGGCTATTTCCATGTTTATACAGATAGCGATGTAGTTATTTCTAGGTTTATAGAGATGCCGGTGTAGATATTTCCATGTTTATAGAGATAGTGGTGTGGATATTTCCAGGTTTATACAGATGGCTGTGTAGATACTTCCATGTGTATACAGATGGCAGTGTAGATATTTCCGTGTTGTTACAGATGAAGGGGTAGATAATTCCATGTTTATACAGATGACTGAGTAGATATTTCCATGTTTTTACAGATGGCGGTGTAGATATTTCCATGTTTATACAGATAGCGGTGTGGCTATTTCCATGTTTATACAGATGGCAGTGTAGATATTTCCATATTTACACAGATAGCGATGTAGATATTTCCATGTTTATACAGATAGCGGTGTAGGTAATTCCATATTTATTCAGATAGTGGTGTGGATATTTCCATGTTTATAGAGATAGCGGTGTAGATATTACCATGTTTATACAGACAGCGGTGGAGATATTTCCATGTTTATACAGATAGCGGTGGAGATATTTCCATGTTTATACTGATGGCGGTGTAGGGATTTCCAAGATCATACAGATGGTGGTGTAGATATTTCTATGTTTATACAGATGGCGGTGTAGTTATTTCCATGGTTATACAGATAGCGGTGTAGGTATTTCCATATATATTGAGATAGCGGTGTAGATATTTCCAGGTTTATAGAGATTGCTGTGTAGATATTTCCATGTTTATACCCATGGCAGTGTAGATGTTTCCATGTTTATACAGATGGAGGTGTAGATATTTCCATGTTTATACAGATGACTATGTAGATATTTCCATGTTTTCACAGATGACGGTGTAGGTATTTCCATGTTTATACCAATAGCGGTGTGGCTATTTCCATGTTTATACAGATAGCGATGTAGTTATTTCTAGGTTTATAGAGATGGCGGTGTAGATATTTCCATGTTTATAGAGATAGTGGTGTGGATATTTCCAGGTTTATACAGATGGCTGTGTAGATACTTCCATGTGTATACAGATGGCAGTGTAGATATTTCCATGTTTATACAGATGAAGGGGTAGATAATTCCATGTTTATACAGATGACTGTGTAGATATTTCCATGTTTTTACAGAAGTCGGTGTAGATATTTCCATGTTTATACAGATAGCGGTGTGGCTATTTCCATGTTTATACAGATAGCGATGTAGATATTTCCATGTCTATAGAGATGGCTGTGTAGATATTTCCATGTTTATACAGATGGCAGTGTACAAATTTCCATGTTTATAGAGTTGGCTGTGTAGATATTTCCATGTTTATACAGATGGCAGTGTAGATATTTCCATATTTATATAGATAATGGTGTAGATATTTCCATGTTTACACAGATGACTGTGTAGGTATTTCCATGTTTATACAGATGGCGGTGTAGTTATTTCCATGTTTATAGAGATAGCCATGTAGTTATTTCCATGTTTATACAGGTAGCGGTGTAGACATTTCCACGTTTGTAGAGATAGCGATGTAGATATTTCCATGTTTATGGAGATGGCTGTGTAGATATTTCCAGGTTTATACAGATGGCATTGTAGATATTTCCATGTTTATACAGATAGTGGTGTAGATAATTCCATGTTTATACAGATGACTGTGTAGGTATTTCCATGTTTATAAAGATGGCGGTCTAGATATTTCCATGTTTATAGAGATAACCATGTAGATATTTCCATGTTTATACAGATGGCAGTGTAGATATTTCCATGTTTATAGAGATAGCGGTGTAGGTATTTCCATATTTACACAGATAGCGGTGTAGATATTTCCTTGTTTATACAGATTGCGGTGTAGATATTTCCATGTTTATACAGACAGCAGTGTAGTTATTTCCATGTTTATTCAGATGACTGTGTATATATTTCCATGTTTATACAGATGGCGGTGTAGATATTTCCATGTTTATAGATATAGCGGTGAAGATATTTCCATGTTTATAGATATAGCGGTGTAGATATTTCCATGTTTATACAGATGTCTGTGTAGGTATTTCCATGTATATAGAGATTGCATTGTAGATATTTCCATATTTATACCGATAGCCGTGTAGATATTTCCAAGTTTATTCAGATGGCGGTGTAGATATTTCCATGTTTATACAGATAGTGGTGTAGATATTTCCATGTTTATAGAGATAGCGGTGTAGATATTTACATGTTTATACAGATAGCGGTGGAGATATTTCCATGTTTATACAGATAGCGGTGGAGATATTTCCATGTTTATACAAATGGCGGTGTAGAGATTTCCATGTTCATACTGATGGCGGTGTAGATATTTCCAGGTTTATACAGATAGCGGTGAAGTTATTTCCATGTTTATACAGATAGCGGTGTAGGTATTTCCATGTTTATACAGATAGCGGTGTAGTTACTTCCATATATATAGAGATAGCGGTGTAGATATTTCCAGGTTTATACAGATGGCTGTGTAGATATTTCCATGTGTACACATGGCAGTGTAGATGTTTCCATGTTTATACAGATGGTGGTGTAGATATTTCCATGTTTATACAGATGACTATGTAGAAATTTCCATGTTTTCACAGATGACGGTGTAGGTATTTTCATGTTTATACCAATAGCAGTGTGGCTATTTCCATGTTTATACAGATAGCGATGTAGTTATTTCTAGGTTTATAGAGATGGCTGTGTAGATATTTCCATGTTTATAGAGATAGTGGTGTGGAGTTTTCCAGGTTTATGCAGATGGCTGTGTATATATTTCCATGTGTATACAGATGGCAGTGAAGGTATTTCCATGTTTATACAGATGGAGGGTTAGATACTTCCATGTTTATACAGATGTCTGTGTAGATATTTCTATGTTTTTACAGATGGCGATGTAGATATTTCCATGTTTATACAGATAGTGGTGTGGCTATTTCCATGTTTATACAGATAGCCAAGTAGGTATTTCCATGTTTATAGAGGTGGCTGTGTAGATATTTCCATGTTTATACAGATGGCAGTGTATAAATTTCCATGTTTATAGAGATGGCTGTGTAGATATTTCCATGTTTATACAGATGGCAGTGTAGATATTTCCAGGTTTATAGAGATAGCGGTGTAGGTATTTCCATATTTACACAGATAGCGTTGTGGATATTTCCAGGTTTATACAGATAGCGGTGTAGATATTTCCATGTTTATACAGATAGCGGTGTAGTTATTTCCATGTTTATTCAGATGACTGTGTATATATTTCCATGTTTATACAGATGGCGGTGTAGATATTTCCATGTTTATAGAGATAGCAATGTAGATATTTACATGTTTATACAGATAGCGGTGGAGATATTTTCATGTTTATACAGATAGCGGTGGAGATATTTCCATGCTTATACAAATGGTGGTGTAGAGATTTCCAAGTTCATACTGATGGCGTTGTAGATATTTCCATGTTTATAGAGATAGCGGTGTAGATATTTCCATGCTTATACAGATAGCGGTGTAGGTATTTCCAAATATATAGAGATAGCGGTGTAGATATTTCCATGATTATACAGATGGAGGTGTAGATATTACCATGTTTATACAGATGAATGTGTAGATATTTCCATGTTTTTTCAGATGGCGTTTTAGATATTTCCATGTTTATACAGATAGCGGTGTGGTTATTTCCATGTTTATACAGACAGCGATGTAGATATTTCCAGGTTTATCTAGATGGCTGCGTAGATATTTCCATGTTTATACAGATGGCATTGTAGATATTTCCATGTTTATACAGATAGTGGTGTAGATGTTTCCATGTTTATACAGATGACTGTGTAGATATTTCCATGTTTATACAGATGGCGGTGCAGATATTACCATATATATAGAGACAGCCATGTAGATATTTCCATGTTTATACAGATAGTGGTGTAGATATTTCCATGTTTATAGAGATGGCCGTGAACATATTTCCATATGTAAACAGATTGCGGTGTAGGTATTTCCAAGTTTATAGAGATAGCGGTGTAGATATTTCCATGTTTACAGATAGCGGTGGAGATATTGCCGTGTTTATACAGATAGCGGTGGAGATATTTCCATGTTTATACAGATAGCGGTGGATACATTTCCATGTTTATAGAGGTGGCAGTGTAGATATTTCCAAGTTTATACAGATAGCGGTTTAGATATTTCCATGTTTATACAGATAGCGGTGGAGATATTTCCATGTTTATAAAGATAGCGGGGTAGATATTTCCATGTTTATACAGATAGCGGTGTAGGTATTTCCATGATCATAGAGACAGTGGTGTAGATATTTCTAAGTTTATACAGTTGTTTGTGTAGATATTTCCATGTGTATAAAGATGGTAGTGCAGATATTTCCATGTTTGTACAGTTGGATGTGTAGACACTTCCATGTTTATACAGATTACTATGTAGATAATTCCATGTTTATACAGATGGCAGTGTAGATATTTCCATGTTTATACAGATAGTGGTGTAGATATTTCCATGTTTATAGAGATAGCGGTGTAGATATTTACATGTTTATAAAGAAAGCGGTGTAGATATTTCCATATTTATGCAGAAAGCCGTGTAGATATTTCCATGTTTATCAGATGGCGGTGTAGATATTTCCATGTTTATACAGATAGCGGTGTGGCTATTTCCATGTTTATACAGATGGCAGTGTAGATATTTCCATGTTTACGCAGATAGTGATGTAGATATTTCCATATTTATACAGATAGCGGTGTAAGTATTTCCATGTTTATACAGATATTTGTGTAGTTATTTCCATATATATAGAGATAGCGGTGTAGATATTTACAGGTTTATACAGATGGCTGTTTAGATATTTCCATGTGTATACACATGGCAGTGTAGATGTTTCCATGTTTATACAGATGGAGGTGTAGATATTTCCATGTTTATACAGATGACTATGTAGATATTTCCATGTTTTCACAGATGACGGTGTAGGTATTTTCATGTTTATACCAAGAGCAGTGTGGCTATTTCCATGTTTATAGAGATAGCGATGTAGTTATTTCTAGGATTATAGAGATGGCTGTGTAGATATTTCCATGTGTATAGATATAGTGGTGTGGATTTTTCCAGGTTTATGCAGATGGCTGTGTATATATTTGCATGTGTATACAGATGGCAGTGTAGATATTTCCATGTTTATACAGATGGAGGGGAAGATACTTCCATGTTTATACAGATGACTGTGTAAATATTTCCATGTTTTTACAGATGGCGGTGTGGATATTTCCATGTTTATACAGATAGCGGTGTGGCTATTTCCATGTTTCTACAGATAGTGATGTAGATATTTCCATGTTTATAGAGATGGCTGTGTAGATATTTCTATGTTTATACAGATGGCAGTGTACAAATTTCCATGTTTATAGAGATGGCTGTGTAGTTATTTCCATGTTTATATAGATGGCAGTGTAGATATTTCCATGTTTACATAGATAGTGGTGCAGATATTTCCATGTTTATACAGATGTCTGTGTAGGTATTTCCATGTGTATACAGATGGCGGTGTAGATGTTTCCATGTTTACAGAGATAGCCGTGTAGATATTTCCATGTTTATACAGATAGCGGTGTAGACATTTCCACGTTTATAGAGATAGCGATGTAGATATTTCCATGTTTATAGAGATGGCTGTGTAGATATTTCCAGGTTTATACAGATGGCAGTGTAGATATTTCCATGTTTATACAGATTGTGGTGTAGATAATTCCAAGTTTATACAGATGACTGTGTAGGTATTTCCATGTTTATAAACATGATGGTCAAGATATTTCCATGTTTATAGAGATAGCCATGTAGATATTTCCATGTTTATACCGATGGCAGTGTTTATAGAGATAGCGATGTAGGTGTTTCCAAGTTTACACAGATAGCGGTGTAGACATTTCCATGTTTATACAGATAGCGGCGTAGATATTTCCATGGTTATACAGAAAGCGGTGTAGTTATTTCCATGTTTATTCATATGACTGTGTATATATTTCCATGTTTATAGAGATGGCGGTGTAGATATTTCCATGTTTATAGAGATAGCGGTGCAGATACTTCCATGTTCATTCAGATGGCTGTGTAGATATTTTCATGTTTATAGAGATAGCGGTGTAGATATGTCCATATTTGTACTGATAGCCGTGAAGATATTTCCATGTTTATTCAGATGGCGGTGTAGATATTTCCATGTTTATACAGATAGCGGTGTAGATATTTCCATGTTTATAGAGATAGCGGTGTAGATATTTACGTGTTTATACAGATAGCGTTGGAGATATTTCCATGTTTATACAGATGACTGTGTAGGTATTTTCATGTTTATACAGATGGCGGTGTAGAGATTTCCAAGTTCATACTGATGGCGGTGTAGATATTTCCATGTTTGTACACATAGAGTTGTAGATATTTCCATGTTTATCCAGATAGCGGTGTAGGTATTTCCTAATATATAGAGATAGCGGTGTAGATATTTCCATGTTTATACAGACGGATGTGTAGATATTTCCATGTTTATACAGATGACTGTGTAGATATTTCCTTGTTTTTACAGATGGCGGTGTAGATATTTCCATGTGTATACAGATAGCGGTGTGGTTATTTCCATGTTTATGCAGATGGCGATGTAGATATTTCCAGGTTTATACACATGGCTGTGTAGATATTTCCATGTTTATACAGACGGCAGTGTAGATATTTCCATTTTTATACAGATAATGGTGTAGATATTTCCATGTTTATACAGATGATCGTGTAGGTATTTCCATGTTTATACTGATGGTGGTGTAGATATTACCATGTATATAGAGATAGCCATGTAGATATTTCCATGTTTATGCAGATAGCGGTGTAGACATTACCATGTTTATAGAGATGGCGGTGTAGATATTTCCATATGTATACAGATAGCGGTGTAGATGTCTCCAAGTTTATACAGGTATCGGTGTAGATATTTCCATGTTTACAGATAGCGGTGGAGATATTTCCGTGTTTATACAAATAGCAGTGGAGATATTTCCATGTTTATAGAGATAGTGGTGGATATATTTCCATGTTTATAGAGATGGCAGTGTAGATATTTCCAAGTTTATACAGATAGCGGTGTAGATATTTCCATGTTTATACAGATAGCGGTGTAGATATTTCCATACATATACAGATAGCGGTGTATATATTTCCATGTTCACAGAGATAACGGTGTAGATATTTCCAGGTTTATACATATGTCTGTGTAGATATTTCCATTTGTATACAGATGTCAGTGCAGATATTACCAAGTTTATTCACTTGGAAGTGTAGATACTTCCATGTTTATACAGATGACTGTGTAGTTACTTCCATGTTTTTACAGACTGTGGTGTAGATATTTCCATGTTTATACAGAGAGCGGTGTGGCTATTTCCAAGTTTATACAGATAGCGATGTAGATATTTCCATGTTTATAGAGATGGCAGTGTAGATATTTCCATGTTTATACAGATGGCGGTGTAGATATTTCCAAGTTTATACAGATAGTGTAGAAGTGATTTCCATGTATATGGAGATAGCAGTGTAGATATTTCCATGTTTATACAGATGGCTGTGAAGATATTTCCATGTGTATACAGATGTCAGTGTAGGCATTTCCATGTTTATACAGTTGGAGGTGTAGTTATTTCCATGTGTATAGAGATGGCGGTGTAGGTATTTCCGTGTTTATACAGATGGAGGTGTAGATATTTCCATATTTATACAGATGACTCTGTAGATATTACCATGTTTTTACTGATGGCGGTGTAGTTATTTCCATGTTTATACCGTTGGCGGTGTGGCTATTTCCATGTTTATACAGATAGCGATGTAGATATTTCCAGGTTTATAGAGATGGCAGTGTAGATATTTCCATGTTTATACAGATTGCAGTGTAGATATTTCCATGTTTATACAGATAGTGGTGTAGATATTTCCATGTTTATACAGACGACTGTGTAGGTATTTCCATGTTTATACAGATGGCGGTGTAGATATTTCCATGTATATAGAGATAGCCATGTAGGTATTTCCATGTTTATGCAGATGGAGGTGTAGATACTTCCATGTTTATACAGATGACGGTGTAGATATTTCCATGTTTTTACAGATGGCGGTGTAGATATTTCCATGTTTATACAGATAGCGATGTAGATATTTCCATGTTTATAGAGATGGCTGTGTAGATATTTCAATGTTGTTACAGATGGCGGTGTATATATTTCCGTGTTTATAGAGATACCCATGTAGATATTTCCATGTTTATACAGATAGCAGTGTAGACATTTCCATGTTTATACAGATAGCGGTGTAGATATTTCCATATTTATACAGATAGCTTTGTAGATATTTCCATGTTTATACAGATAGCGGTGTAGATACTTCCATGTTTATACAGATAGTGGTGTAGTTATTTCAATGTTTATACAGATGGGTGTATATATTTCCATGCTTATACAGGTGGCGGTGTAGATATTTCCATGTTTATACAGATGGCGGTGTAAATATTTCCATGTTTATAGAGATCGTTGTGTAGATATTTTCTTGTTTATAGGGATAGCGGTGTAGATATTTCCATATTTATACAGATAGCCGTGTAGGTATTCCCATGTTTATTCAGATGGCGGTGTAGATACTTCCATGTTTATACAGATAGCGGTGTGGCTATTTCCATGTTTATACAGATGGCAGTGTAGGTATTTCCGAGTTTATGCTGATAGCGATGTAGATATTTCCATGTTTATACAGACAGCGGTGTAGTTATTTCCATATTTATACAGAAAGCGGTGGACATATTTCCACGTTTATACAGATAGCGGTGTAGTTATTTCCATGTTTATAAAGATAGCGGTGTAGATATTTCCAGGTTTATACAGATGGCTGTGTAGATATTTCCATGTGTATACAGATGGCAGTGTAGATATTTCCATGTTTATACAGATGGAGGTGTAAATACTTCCATGTGTATACAGATGACTGTGTACATATTTCCATGTTTTTACAGATGGCGGTGTAGATATTTCTAGGTTTATACAGATAGCGGTGTGGCTCTTTCCATGTTTATACAGATAGCGATGAAGATATTTCCAGGTTTATAGAGATGGCTGTGTAGATATTTCCATGTTTATACAGATGGCAGTGTAGATATTTCCATGTTTATACTGATAGTGGTGTAGAAATTTCCATGTTTATACAGACGACTGTTTAGGTATTTCCATGTTTAAACAGATGGTGGTGTAGATATTTCCATGTATATAGAGATAGCCAAGAATATATTTCCATGTTTATACAGATTGCGCTGTAGACATTTCCATGTTTATAGAGATGGCGGTGTAGATATTTCCATATGTATACAGGTAGTGGTGAAGATATTTCCAAGTTTATACAGATAGCGGTGTAGATATTTCCATGTTTATACAGATAGCGGTGTAGCAATTTCTAAGTTTATATAGATAGCGCTGGAGATATTTCCATCTTTATACAGATAGCGGTGCATATATTTCCATGTTCAGAGAGATGGCGGTGTAGATATTTCCACGTTTATACAGATAGCGGTGTAGATATTTCCATGTTTATACAGATAACGGTGTAGATATTTCCATGTTTACAGATAGCGGTGTAGGTATTTCCATGTTCATAGAGATAGCCTTGTAGATATTTAAAGGTTTATACAGATGGCTGTGTAGATATTTCCATGTGTATACAGATGGCAGTGTAGATATTCCCATGTTTATACAGATGGAGGTGTAGATACTTCCATCTTTATGCAGACGGCTGTGTAGATATTTGCATGTTCATAAAGATAGCAGTGTGGCTATTTCCATGTTTATACAGATAGCGATGTAGATATTTCCATGTTTATAGAGATGGCTGTGTACATACTTCCATGTTTACAGATGGCAGTGTAGATATTTCCAAGTTTATTCAGATAGCGGTGTGGCTATTTCCATGTTTATACAGATGGCAGTGTGGATATTTACATGTTTATGCAGATTGCGATGTAGATATTTCCATGTTTATACAGATAGCTGTGTAGATATTTCCATGTTTATATAAATAGCGGTGGAGATATTTCCATGTTTATACAGATAGCGGTGGAGATAGTTCCATGTTTATACAGATAGTGGTGGATATATTTCTATGTTTATAGAGATGGCGGTGTAGATATTTCCAAGGTTATAGAGATAGTGGTGTAGATATTTCCATGTTTATACATATAGCGGTGTAGATATTTCCATGTTTATACAGATAGCGGTGTAGATAATTCCATGTTTATAGAGATAGCGGTGTAGATATTTCCAGGTTTACACAGATGGCTGTGTAGATATTTCCATGTGTATACAGATGGCAGTGTAGATATTTCCATGTTTATACAGAAGGAGGTGTAGATACTTCCATGTTTATACAGATGACTGTGTAGATATTTCCATGTTTTTACAGATGGCGGTGTAGATATTTCCATGTTTATACAGACAGCGGTGTGGCTATTTCCATGTTTATACAGATAGCGATGTAGATATTTCCAGGTTTATAGAGATGGCTGTGTAGATATTTCCATGTTTATACAGATGGCAGTGTAGATATTTCCATGTTTATGTAGATAGTGGTGTAGATATTTCCATGTTTATACAGATGACAGTGTAGTTATTTCCATGTTTATACAGATGGCGGTTCAGATATTTCCATGTATATAGAGATAGCCATGTAGATATTTCCATGTTTATACAGATAGCGGTGTAGACATTTCCATGTTCATAGAGGTAGCGGTGTAGATATTTCCATATGTATACAGATAGCGGTGTAGTTATTTCCATGTTTATACAGATGGCAGTGTAGATATTCCCATGTTTATACAGATAGCGGTGTGGCTATTTCCATGTTTATACAGATAGCGATGTAGATATTTCCATGTTTATTGAAATGTCTGTGTAGATATTTCCATGTTTATGCAGATGGCGGTGTAGGTATTCCCATGTTTATACAGATAGCGGTGTGGCTATTTCCATGTTTATACAGATAGCGATGTAGATATTTCCATGTTTATTGAGATGTCTGTGTAGATATTTCCATGTTTATGCAGATAGTGGTGTAGAGATTTCCATATTTATAGAGATAACGGTGTATATATTTCCAAATTTATACTGATAGCGGTGTAGATATTTCCATGTTTATACTGATAGCCGTGTAGGTAATTCCATGTTTATTCAGATGGCGGTGTAGATACTTCCATGTTTATACAGATAGCGGTGTGGCTATTTCCATGTTTATACAGAAGGCAGTGTAGATATTTCCATGTTTATGCAGATAGCGATGTAGATATTTCCATGTTTATACAGATAGAGGTGTAGTTATTTCCATGTTTATACCGAACGCGGTGGAGATATTTCCATGTTTATACTGATAGCGGTGTAGTTATTTCAATGTTTTAGAGATAGCGGTGTAGATATTTCCATGTTTATTTAGATAGCGGTGTAGATATTTCCATGTTTATACAGATAGCGGTGTAGGTATTTCCATGATTATAGAGACAGCGGTGTAGATATTTCTGGGTTTATACACTTGTCTGTGTAGATATTTCCATGGGTATACAGACGGTAGTGCAGATATTTCCATGTTTATACAGTTGGAGGTGTAGATAATTCCATGTTTATACAGTTGGAGGTGTAGATAATTCCATGATTATACAGATGACTATGTAGGTATTTCCATGTTTTTTCAGATGGCGGTGTAGATATTTCCATGTTTATAGAGATGACCGTTTAGGTATTTCCATGTTTATACTGACGGCGGTGTAGATATTTCCATGTTTATAGAGATACCCATGAGGATTTTCCATGATTATATAGATAGGGGTGTAGACATTTTCATGTTTATAGAGATAGCGGTGTAGATATTTCCATATTTATACACATACCGTTGTAGATATTTCCATGTTTATACTGATAGCCGTGTAGATACTTCCATGTTTATAAAGATAGCGGTGTAGTTATTTCCATGTTTATGCAGATGGTGGTGTATATATTTCCAAGATTATACAGATGGCGGTGTAGATATTTCCATGTTTATACTGATGGTGATGCAAATATTTCCATGTTTATAGACATAGCGGTGTAGATATTTCCATATTTATGTACATAGCCGTGTAGATATTTCTATGTTTATTCAGATGGCGGTGTAGTTATTTCCATATTTATACATATAGCGGTGAGCTATTTCCATGTTTATACAGATGACAGTGTGGATATTTCCATGTTTATGCAGATTGCGATGTAGATATTTCCATGTTTATACAGATAGCTGTGTAGTTATTTCCATGTTTATATAAATAGCTGTGGAGATATTTCCATGGTTATACAGATAGCGGTGGAGATATTTCCATGTTTATACAGATAGCGGTGGATATATCTCTATGTTTATAGAGATGGCGGTGTAGATATTTCCAAGGTTATAGAGATAGCGGTGTAGATATTTCCATGTTTATACCGATAACGTGGTAGATATTTCCATGTTTATACAGATAGCGGTGTAGATATTTCCATGTTTATACAGATAGCGGTGTAGATATTTCCAGGTTTACACAGATGGTTGTGTAGATATTTCCATGTGTATACAGATGGCAGTGTAGATATTTCCATGTTTATACAGATGGAGGTGTAGATATTTCCATGTTTATACAGAAGACTATGTAGATATTTCCATGTTTTCGCAGATGACGGTGTAGGTATTTCCATGTTTATACCAATAGCGGTGTGGCTATTTCCATGTTTATACAGATAGCGATGTAGTTATTTCTAGGTTTATAGAGATGGCTGTGTAGATACTTCCACGTTTATAGAGATAGTGGTGTGGATATTTCCAGGTTTATACAGATAGCTGTGTAGATATTTCCATGTGTATACAGATGGCAGTGTAGATATTTCCATGTTTATACTGATGGAGGGTTAGATATTTCCATGTTTATACAGATGACTGTGTAAATATTTCCGTGTTTTTACTGATGGCGGTGTGGATATTTCCATGTTTATACAGATAGCGGTGTGGCTATTTCCATGTTTTTACAGCTAGTTATGTAGATATTTCCATGTTTATAGAGATGGCTGTGTAGATATTTCCATGTTTATACTGATGGCTGTGTAGATATTTCCATGTTTATAGAGATAGCGGTGTAGAAATTTCCATGTTTACAGAGATAGCGGTGTAGATATTTCCATCTTTTCACAGATCGTGGTGTAGATATGTCCATCTTTATACAGATAGCAGTGTATACATTTCCATGTTTATACAGAGAGCGGTGTCAATATTTCCATGTTTATAGAGATGGCGATGTAGACATTTCCATGTTTATAAATGTTGCGCTGTAGATATTTCCAGGTTTATACAGATCGCGGTGTAGATATTTCCATTTTGAACAGATGGCAGTGTAGGTATTTCCATGTTTATACAGATGGCGGTGTAGATATTTCCATGTTTATAAAGATAGCGGTGTAGATGTTCCCAATTTTATACAGATAGTGGTGTAGATATTTCCATGTTTATACAGATAGCGGTGTACATATTTCCATGTTTGTACAGATAGCGGTGTAGGTATTTCCGTGTTTATAGAGATAGCGGTGTAGACATTTCCATGTTTATACAGATAGCGGTGTAGATATTTCCATATTTATACAGATAGCGGTGTAGATATTTCCATGTTTATAGAGATAGCGATGTACATATTTTCATGTTTATACAGATGGCTGTGTAGATATTACCATGTGTATACAGATGGCAGTGTAGATATTTCCATGTTTATACAGATGGAGGTGTAGATATTTCCATGTTTATACAGAGAGCAGTGTAGATATTTCCATGTTTATGTAGATGGCGGTGTGGATATATTCATGTTTATAGGGATTGTGTTGTAGATATTTCTATGGTTATAGAGATAGCGCTGGAGATAATTCCATGTTTATAGAGATGACAGTGTAGGTATTTCCAGTTTTATAGAGATAGTGGTGTAGATATTTCCATGTGTATACAGATAGCGGTGTAGATATTTCCATGTTTATACAGACAGCGGTGTAGATATTTCCATGTTTATACTGCTCGCGGTGTAGACATTTCCATCTTTATACAGAGAGCAGTGTTGATGTTTCCATGATTGTACAGATAGCGGTGTAGGTATTTCCATGTTTACAGAGATGACAGTGTAGATATTTCCATATTTGCACAGATTGTGGCGTAGATATTTACATCTTTTCACATAGAGGGGTGTGCATATTTCCATGTTTACACAGATAGCTGTGTAGATATTTCCATGTTTACACAGATATTGTTGTAGATATTTCCATGTTTATACAGACAGCGGTGTAGATATTTCCATGTTTATAAAGATAGCGCTGTAGATATTTCCATGTTTAAAGAGATAGCGGTGGAGATATTTCCATGTTTATATTGATAGTGATGTAGATATTTCCATATTTATAAAGACAGCGCTGTAGATATTTCCATGTTTACACAGACAGTGGTGAATATATTTCCATGTTTATACAGATAGCCTTGGATATATTTCCATGTTTATACAGATAGCGGTGGAGATATTTCCATGTGTATACAGATGGCGGTGAAGATATTTCCATTTTTATACAGATAGCGGTTTAGATATTTACATGTTTATACAGATAGCGGTGTAGATATTTCCATGTTTATACAGATAGCGTTGAAGTTATTTCCATGTGTATACAGATGGCGGTGTAGGTATTTCCATGTTTATAAAGATAGCGGTGTAGATATTTCCAAGTTTATACAGAAAGCGGTGTAGATATTTCCATGCTTATACAGATAGTGGTGTAGATATTTCCATGTTTATACAGATAGCGCTGTAGATATTTCCATGTCTATACAGATAGCGGTGGAGATATTTCCATGTATATACAGGCGGCGGTGTAGATATTTCCATGTTTACAGAGATAGCAATGTAGGTATTTCCATGTGTATAGAGGTAGCGGTGTAGATATTTCCATGTTTATGCAGATGGCTGTGTAGATATTTCCATGTATATACAGATGGCAGTGTAGGGATTTCCATGTTTATAGAGATTGTGGTGTAGATATTTCCATGTTTATAGAGATAGCAGTGTAAATATTTGCATGATTATAGAAATGGCGGTGTAGATATTTCCATGTTAGGGCAAATAGCGGTATAGATATTTCCAGGTTTACACAGATAGCGGTGTAGATATTTCCATGTTTATACAGATAGCGGTGTAGATATTTCCATGTTTATACAGATAGCGGTGTAGATATTTCCATCTTTATACAGATAGCGGTGAAGATATTTCCATGCTTATACAGATAGCGCTGAAGATATTTCCATGTGTATACAGATGGCGGTGTAGGTATTTCCATGTTTCTAAAGATAGTGGTGTAGATATTTCCAAGTTTATACAGAAAGCGGTGTAGATATTTCCATGCTTATACAGATAGCGGTGTAGATATTTCCATGTTTATACAGATAGCGCTGTAGTTACTTCCATGTCTATACAGATGGCGGTGATGTTATTTCTCTGCTTATACAGATGGCGGCGTAGATATTTCCATGTTTATACAGATGGTGGTGTAGATATTTCCATCTTTATGCAGATGGCGGTGTAGATATTTCAATGTTTAGAGAGATGGCGGTGTAGATATTTCTGTGTTTATACATATAGCCGTGTAGATATTTCCATGTTTATAGAGATGGCGGTGTAAGAATTTCCATGTTTATAGAGATTGTGGTGTAGATATTTCCATGTTTATACAGATAGCATTGTATATATTTCCACGTTTTTAAAGATAGCGGTGTAGGTATTTCCATGTTTATAGAGATAGAGGTGTAGACATTTCCATGTTTATAGGGATAGCGGGGTGGATCTTTCCATATTTATACAGATAGCGGTGTACATATTTCCATGTTTATACAGATGGCAGTGTAGATATTTCCTTGTTCATACAGATGGAGGTGTAGTTATTTCCATGTGTATACAGATGGCAGTGTAGATTTTTCCATGTTTATACAGATGGAGGTGCAGATATTTCCATGTTTATACAGATGACTTTGTAGATATTTCCATGTTTTTACAGATAGTGGTGTAGATATTTACATGTTTATACAGATCGTGGTGTAGATATTTCCATGTTTCTGCAGATAGCGTTGTAGATATTTCCATGTTTGTACAGGTAGCGTTGTAGATATTTCAATGTTTATACAGATCGTGGTGTAGACATTTCCATCTTTCTACAGATGGCAGTGTAGATACTTCTATGTTTATGCAGATGGCGGTGTAGATATTTACATGTTTATACAGATGGCAGAGTAGATATTTCCATGTTTATGGAGATAGTGTTGGAGATATTTCCATATTTATACAGATAGCGATGTAGATATTTCCATTTTTATACAGACAGCGGGGTAGATATTTCCATGTTTATACAGACAGCGGTGTAGATATTTCCTTGTTTATACAGGTAGCGGTGGAGATATTTCCATGTTTATACAGATATCGGTGGAGATATTTCCATGTTTATACAGATAGCAGTGGAGATATTTCCAGGTGTATACAGATAGCGGTGAAGAAATTTCCATGTTTGTACAGATAGCGGTTTAGATATTTCCAAGATTATACAGATAGCGGTGGAGATATCTCCATGTTTATACAGATAGCGGTGGAGATATTTCCATGTGTATACAGATGGCGGTGTAGATATTTCCATGTTTATAAAGATAGTTGTGTAGATATTTCCAAATTTATACAGATAGCGGTGGAGATATTTCCATGTTTATACAGATAGCGGTGTAGATAATTCCATGTTTGCACAGATAGATTTGTAGGTATTTCCGTGTTTATAAAGATAGTGGTGTAGACATTTCCATGTTTATAGAGATAGCGGTGTACATATTTCCATATTTATACAGATAGCAGTGTAGATATTTCCATGTGTATACAGATGGCATTGTAGATATTTCCATGTTTATACAGATGGAGGTGTAAATATTTCCATGTTTATAGAAATGAATATGTAGATATGTCCATGTTTTTACAGATGGCGGTGTAGGTATTTCCATGTTAATACAGATAGCGGTGTAGATATTTCCATGTACATGCAGATGTCGCTGTAGATATTTTCATGTTTGTAGAGATGACAGTGTAGCTATTTCTATTGTTATAGAGATAGCGGTGAAGATAATTCCATGTTTATAGTGATGGCAATGTAGATATTTCCAGGTTTATAGAGATAGTGGTGTAGATATTTCCATGTTTATACGGATAGCGGCGTGGATATTTCCATGTTTACACAGACGGTGCTGTTGGTATTTCCATGTTTATAGAGATAGTGGTGTAGATATTTCCATGTGTATACAGCTCGCGGTGTAGGTATTTCCATCTTTATGCAGAGAGCAGTGTAGATATTTCCATGTTTACAGAGATAGTGGTGTAGATATTTCCATTAACACACAGATGGTGGTGTAAATAGTTCCATGTTTATGGAGATGGCGGTGTAGATATTTTCATGCTTATATACATGGCGGTGTAGATATTTCCATGTTTATAGAGATGGTGGTGTAGATATTTCCATGTTTACAGAGATAGCAATGTAGGTATTTCCATGTGTATAGAGGTAGCGGTGTAGATATTTCCATGTTTATGCAGACGGCTGTGTAGATATTGCCATGTTTATACAGATGGCAGTGTAGGGATTTCCATGTTTATAGAGATGGTGGTGTAGATATTTCCATGTTTATACAGATGACTGTGTAGATGTTTCCATGTTTATACAGATGGCGGTGTAGATATTTCCATGTTTATAGAGATAGCGGTGTAAATATTTCCATGATTATAGAAATGGCGGTGTAGATATTTCCATGTTTGCACAGATAGCGGTGTAGATATTTCCAGGTTTATACAGATAGCGGTGTAGATATTTCCATGTTTATACAGATAGCGGTGTAGATATTTCCATGTTTATACAAATTGCGGTGGAGCTATTTCATTGTTTATACAGATAGCGGTGGAGGTATTTCCATGTGTATACAGATGGCGGTGGTGATATTTCCATGTTTATAGAGATAGCGGTGTAGATATTTCCATCTTTATACAGATAGCGCTGTAGATATTTCCATTTTTATAAAGATAGCGGTGTAGATATTTCCAAGTTTATACAGATAGCGGTGTGGATATTTCCAAGTTTGTACAGATAGCGTTGTAGGTATTTCCGTGTTTATAGACATAGCGCTGTAGACATCTCAGTGTTTATAGGGATAGCGGTGTAGATATTTCCATATTTATACAGATAGCGGTGTAGATATTTCCATGTTTATACAGATAGCGGTGGATATATTTCCATGTTTATACAGATAGCGATGTACATATTTTCATGTTTATACAGATAGCGGTGTAGATATTTCCAGGTGTATACACGTGGCAGTGTAGATATTTCCATGTTTATACAGATGGAGGTGTAGATATTTCCATGTTTATACAGATGACTGTTTAGATATTTTCATGTATTTACAGATGGCGGTGTAGATATTTCCATGTTTATACAGATAGTGGTGTAGATATTTCCATATTTATGCAGATGGCGGTGTAGATACTTTCATGTTTATAGAGTTGGCGGTGTAGACATTTCTATGGTTATAGAGATAGCGGTGTAGATAATTCCATGTATATAGAGATGGCAGTGTAGGTATTTCCAGGTTTATTGAGATTGTGGTGTAGATATTTCCCTGTTTATACAGATAGCGGTGTAGATACTTCCATGTTTATACAGATCTCGGTGTTGGTATTTCCATGTTTATACAGATAGCGGTGAAGTTATTTAGATGTATATACAGCTCGCGGTGTAGATATTTCCATCTTTATGCAGATAGCAGTGTAGATATTTCCATGTTTACAGAGATAGCGGTGTAGATATTTCCATTTTTACACAGATGGTGGTGTAGTTAGTTCCATGTTTATGGAGTTGGTGGTGTAGATAATTTCATGCTTATAGAGATGGCGATGGAGATATTTCCATGTTTATAGAGATTGCGGTGTAGATATTTCCACGTTTATAGAGATAGCGGTGTAGGTATTTCCATGTGTAGAGAGATAGCGGTGTAGATATTTCCATGTTTATACAGACGGCTATGTAGGTATTTCCATGTTTATACAGATGGCAGTGTAGGTATTTCCATGTTTATAGAGATTATGGTGTAGATATTTTCATGTTTATACAGATGACTGTGTAGATATTGCCATGTTTGTACAGATAGCGGTGTAGATATTTCCATGGTTATACAGATAGCAGTGTAGATATTTCCATATTTGCACAGATTGCTGTGTAGATATTTCCATCTTTTCACAAAGAGCGGTGTGCATATTTCCATGTTTACACAGATAGCTGTTTAGATAATTCCATGTTAACACAGATAGTGTTGTAGATATTTCCATCTTTATACAGACAGTGGTGTAGATATTTCCATGTTTATAAAGATAGCGGTCTAGATATTTCCATGTTTATAGAGATAGCGGTGGAGATATTTCCATGTTTATCCAGATAGCGATGTAGGTATTTCCATTTTTATACAGACTGCGGTGCAGATATTTCCATGTTTATACAGACAGCGGTGTAGATATTTCCATGTTTATACAAACAGTGGTGGATATATTTCCATGTTTATAGAGATAGCGGTGGAGATACTTCCAGGTTTATACAGATAACGGTGGAGATATTTCCATGTGTATACACATGGCGGTGAAGTTACTTCCATGTTTATACAGATAGCGGTGTAGATATTTCCATCTTTATACAGATAGCGGTGTAGATATTTCCATGTTTATAGAGATAGCGGTATAGATATTTCCATGTTTATTCAGTTATCGGTGGAGACATTTCCATGTTTATACAGAAAACGATGGAGATATCTCCATGTGTATACAGATGGCGGTGTAGATATTTCCATGTTTATAAAGATAGCGGTATAGATATTTCCAAGTTTATACAGATAGCGGTGTAGATCTTTCCATGTTTGTACAGATAGCGGTGTAGGTATTTCCGTGATTACAGAGATAGCGGTGTAGACATTTCCATGTTTATAGAGATAGCGGTGTAGATATTTCCGTATTTATATAGATAGCGGTGTAGATATTTCCATGTTTATACAGATAACTGTGTACATATTTCCATGTTTGTACCGATAGCGGTGTAGGTATTTCTGTGTTTATAAAGATAGTGGTGTAGATATTTCCATGTGTATACAGATCTCAGTGTAGATATTTCCATGCTTTTCCAGTTGTCGGTGTAGATATTTCCATGTTTATACAGAGAGTGGTGTGGCTATATCTATGTTTATAGAGATAGCGGTGTAGATATTTCCGTGTTTATGCAGATGGCGGTGTAGATATTTTCATGTTTATAGAGAAGGCGGTGTAGGTATTTCTATGTTTATAGAGATAGCGGTGTAGATAATTCCATGTTTATAGAGATGGCAGTGTGGGTATTTCCAGGTTTATAGAAATAGTGGTGTAGATATATCCATGTTCATACAGATAGCGGTGTAGATATTTCCATGTTTACACAGATAGTGTGGTAGATATTTCCATGTTTATATAGACAGCGGTGTAGATATTTCCATGTTTATAAAGATAGCAGTGTAGATATTTCCATGTTTATATTGATAGCTGTGGAGATATTTCCATGTTTATACAGAAAGCGATGTAGATATTTCCATATTTATACAGACAGCGATGTAGATATTTCCATGTTTATATCCACAGCGGTGTAGATATTTCCATGTTTATACAGATAGTGGTGGAGATATTTCCATGTTCATACAGACAGCGGTGGAGATATTTCCATGTGTATACAGATGGCAGTGTAGATATTTCCATGTTAATAAAGACAGCCGTTTAGATATTTCCATGTTTATACAGATAGCAGTGTAGATATTTCCATGTTTACCGAGATAGCGGTGTAGATATTTCAATATTTGCACAGATTGTGGTGTAGATATTTCCATCTTTTCTCCTAGAGCGGTGTACATATTTCCAGGTTTACACAGATAGCTGTTTAGATATTTCCATGTTTACACAGATAGTGTTGTAGATATTTCCATCTTTATACAGATAGCGATGTAGGTATTTCCATTTTTATACAGACCGCAGTGCAGATATTTCCATGTTTATACAGACAGCGGTGTAGATATTTCCATGTTTATACAAACAGGGGTGGATATATTTCCATGTTTATAGAGATAGCGGTGGAGATACTTCCAGGTTTATACAGATAGTGGTGGAGATATTTCCATGTGTATTCACATGGCCGTGAAGTTACTTCCATGTTTATACAGAAAGCGGTGTAGATATTTCCATCTTTATACAGATAACGGTGTAGATATTTCCATGTTTATACAGACAGCGGTGGAGATATTTACATGTTTATACAGACAGCGGTGTAGATATTTCCATGTTTATACAAACAGCGGTGGAGATATTTCCATGTTTATACAGAAAGCGGTGGAGATATCTCCATGTGTATACAGATGGCGGTGTAGATATTTCCATGTTTATAAAGATATCGGTGTAGATATTTCCAAGTTTATACAGATAGCGGTGTAGATATTTCCATGTTTACACAGATAGCGGTGTAGATCTTTCCATGTTTGTACAGAGAGCGGTGTAGGTATTTCCGTGATTAGAGAGATAGCGGTGTAGACATTTCCATGTTTATAGAGATAGCGGTGTACATATTTCCATATTTATATAGATAGCGGTGTAGATATTTCCATGTTCATACAGACGGCGATGTAGATATTTCCAAGTTTATACAGATGGCGGTGTTGGTATTTCCATGATTATACAGATAGCGGTGCAGATATTTCCATGTTTATACAGCTCGTGGGTGTAGGTATTTCCATCTTTTTACAGATAGCAGTGTAGATATTTCCATGTTTATACAGATAGCGGTGTAGATATTTCCATGTTTATACAGATAGTGGTGTAGATATGTCCATGTTTACAGAGATAGCGGTGTAGATATTTCCATATTTGCACAGATTGCGGTGTAGATATTTCCATCGTTTCACGTAGAGCGGTGTACATATTTCCATGTTTACACAGATAGCTGTGTAGATATTGCCATGTTTACACATATAGTGTTGTAGATATTTCCATGTTTATAGGGACAGCAGTGCAGATATTTCCATGTTCATAAAGATAGCGGTGTAGATATTTCCATGTTTATAGAGATAGCGGTGGAGATATTTCCATGTTTATGTAGATAGCGATGTAGACATTTCCATTTTTATACAGACAGCGATGTACATATTTCCATGTTTATACAGACAGCGGTGTAGATATTTCCATGTTTACACAGATAGCGGTGGAGGTATTTCCATGTTTATACAGATAGCGGTGGAGATATTTCCATGTTTATACAGATAGCGGTGGAGATATTTCCATGTGCGTACATATGGCGGTGGAGATATTTCCATGTTTATACAGATAGCGGTGGAGATATTTCCATGTGTATACAGATGGCGATGTAGATATTTCCATCTTTATAAAGATAGCGGGTTAGATATTTCCAAGTTTATACAGATAGCGGTGTAGATATTTCCAAGTGTATACAGATAGTGGTGTAGATATTTCCAAGTTTATACAGATATCGGTGTAGATATTTCCATGTTTGTACAGATAGCGGTGTAGGTATTTCCGTGTTTGTAGAGATAACGGTGTAGACATTTCCATGTTTATAGAGATAGCGGTGTAGACATTTCCATATTCATACAGATAGCGGTGTAGTGATTTCCGTGTTTGTAAAGATAACGGTGTAGACATTTCCATGTTTATAGAGATAGCGGTGTTGACATTTCCATATTCATACAGATAGCGGTGTAGATATTTCCATATTTTTAACAGATAGCAGTGGACATATTTCCATGTTTATACAGATGGTGTTGTTGGTATTTCCATGTTTATACAGATAGCGGTGTAGATATTTCCATGTTTATACAGATAGCGGTTTGAATATTTCCATGTTTATAAAGTTGGAGCTGTAGATATTTCCATGTTTATACAGGTGACTGTGTAGATATTTCCATGTTTTTACACATGACGGTGTAGATATCTCCATGTTTATACAGATACTGGTGTGGCTATTTCCATGTTTATACTGATAGCGGTGTAGATATTTCCATGTTTATTCAGATGGCAGTGTAGATATTTTCTTGTTTATAGATATGTCGGTGTAGATATTTCTATGTTTATAGAGATTGCGGTGTAGATTATTCCATGTTTATAGAGATGGAAGTGTAGGTATTTCCAGGTTTATAGATATAGTGGTGTAGTTATTTCCATGTTTATACAGACAGCGGTGTGGATATTTCCATCTTTATACAGATGGCGGTGTTGCTGTTTCCATGTCTATACAGATAGCGGTGTTGATATTTCCATGTTTATACAGCTCGCGGTGTAAATATTTCCATCTTTATACAGATAGCAGTGTAGATATTTCCATGTTTATACAGATAGTGGTGTAGATATTTCCATGTTTATACAGATAGCGGTGAACATATTTCCATGATTACAGAGATAGCGGTGTAGATATTTTCATATATGCACAGATTGCATTGTAGATATTACCATCTTTTCACATACAGCAGTGTAAATATTTCCATGTTTACACAGATAACTGTGTAGATATTTCCATGTTTACACATATAGTGTTGTAGATATTTCCATGTTTATACAGACAGCGGTGTAGATATTTCCCTGTTTATATAGATAACGGTGGAGATATTTCCATGTTTATACAGATAGCGATGTAGATATTTTCATGTTTATGCAGATAGCGGTGTAGATATTTCCATGTGTATACAAATGGATGTGTAGGTATTTCCAAGTTTGTACAGATGGAGGTGAAGATATTTCCATGTTTATTCTGATGACTGTGTAGATATTTCCATGTTTTTACAGATGGCGGTGTAGATATTTCCATGTTTATACAGATAGCGGTGTGGCCATGTCCATGTTTATACAGATAGCGGTGTAGATATTTCCATGTTTATGCAGATGGCGGTGTAGATATTTTCATATTTATAGAGATGGCGTTGTAGATATTTCTATGGTTATAGAGATAGCGGTGTAGATAATTCCACGTTTATAGAGATGGCAGTGTAGGTATTTCCAGGCTTATAGAGACAGTGGTGTATATATTTCCATGTTTATACAGATAGTGATGTAGATATTTCCATGTTTATACTGATGGCGGTGTTGTTATTTCCATGCTTATACAGATAGCGGTGTAGATTTTTCCAAGTTTATGCAGCTCGTGGTGTTGATAATTCCATCTTTATACAGACAGCAGTGTAGATATTTCCATGTTTATACAGATAGCGGTGTGGATATTTCCAATTTTACACAGGTGGTGGTGAAGATAGTTCCATGTTTATGGAGATGGCGGTGTAGATATTTTCATGCTTATAGAGATGGCGGTGTAGATATTTCCATGTTTACAGAGATGGCGGAGTAAATATTTCCATGTTTATAGAGATAGCGGTGTAGGTGTTTCCATTTGTATAGAGAAAGCGGTGTAGATATTTCCATGTTTATACAGACGGCTGTGTAGATATTTCCATGTTTATACAGATGGCAGTGTAGGTATTTCCATGTTTATAGAGATAGTTGTGTAGATATTTCCATGTTTATACAGATGACTGTGTAGATATTTCCCGGTTTTTACCGATGGCAGTGTAGATATTTCCATGTTTTTACAAATAGCGGTGTGGCTATTTCCATGTTTATACAGATATCGGTGTAGATATTTCCATGTTTATGCAGATGTCGGTGTGGATATTTCCATGTTTATAGAGATGGCAATGTAGGTATTTGAATGTTTATAGAGATAGCGGTGCAGATACTTCCATGTTTATAGAGATGGCAGTGTGGGTGTTTCCATGTTTATACAGATAGCGGTGTAGATATTTCCATGTTTATACAGCTCATGGTGTAGATATTTCCATTTTATACAGATAGCAGTGTAGATACTTCCAAGTTTATACAGATAGCTGCGTAGATATTTTCATCTTTTTACAGATAGCAGTGTAGATATTACCATGTTTATACAGATAGCGGTTCAGATATTTCCATGTTTATACAGATAGCTGTGGAGGTACTTCCATGTGTATACAGATGGCGGTGTAGATATTTCCATGTTTATAAAGATGGAGGTGTACATATTTCCATCTTTATAGAGATGATTGTGTAGATATTTCCATGTTTTTACAGATGACGGTGTAGATATTTCCATGTTTATACAGATAGCGGTGTAGATAATTCCGTGTTTATGGAGATGGCAATGTAGGTATTTTCAGGTTTATAGAGATAGTGGTGTAGATATTTCCGTGTTTATACAGATGGCGGTGTAGATATTTCCATGTTTATACAGATGGCGCTGTTGGTATTTCCATGTTTATATAGATAGCGGTGTAGATATATCCATGTTTATACACCTCACGGTGTAGATATTTGCATCTTTATACTGATAGCAGTGTAGACATTTCCATGTTTATACAGATAGCGGTGTAGATATTTCCATGTTTATACAGATAGCAGTGTAGATATTTACAAGTTTAAAGAGTTAGCGGTGTGGATATTTCCATATTTGCACAGATTGCGGTGTAGGTATTTCCATATTTTCACATAGAGCGGTGTACATATTTTCATTTTTACACAAATAGCTGTGTAGATTTTTCCATGTTCACACAGATAGTGTGCTAGATATTTGCTTGTTTATACAGACAACAGTGTAGATATTTCAATGTTTATAAAGATAGCAGTGTAGATATTTCCATGTTTATAGAGATACCAGTGGAGATATTTCCATGTTTATACAGATAGCGATGTAGACATTTCCATTTTTATACAGACAGCGGTGTAGATATTTCCATGTTTATACAGACATCGGTGTAGATATTTCCATGTTTATACAGATAGCGGTGGAGATATTTCCATGTTTACATAGATAGCGGTGGAAATATTTCCATGTTTATACAGATAGCTGTGGATATATTTTCACGTGTATGCAGATGGCGGTGTAGATATTTCCATGTTTATACAGATGGCGGTGTAGGTATTTCCATATTTATACAGATAGCGGTGTAGATATTTCCATGTTTATACAGATAGCGGTGTCGATATTTCCAAGTTTATACAGACAGTGGTGTAGATATTTCCATGTTTGTACAGATAGCGGTGTAGGTATTTCCATCTTTACAGAGATAGCGGTGGAGATATTTCCATGTATATGTAGATAGCTATGTAGATATTTCCATTTTTATACAGACAACAGTGTAGGTATTTCCATGTTTATAGAGACAGCGGTGTAGATATTTCCATGTTTATACAAATGGCGGTGTAGATATTTAAATGTTTGCACAGATAGCCGTGTAGATATTTCCATGTTTATACTGATAGCAGTGCAGATATTTCCATGTTTATACAGATAGCGGTGTAGATATTTCCATGTTTATACAGATAGCAGTGTAGATATTTCCATGTTTATACAGATAGCGGTGTACATATTTCAATGTTTATATGGAAAGCGGTCTAGATTTTTGCATGTTTACAGAGATAGCGGTGTAGATATTTCCATATTTGCACAGATTGCGGTGTAGATATTTCCATCTTTTCACAGATAGCGGTGTACATATTATCATGTTTACACAGATAGCTGTGTAGATATTCCCACGTTTACAACGATAGTGTTGTAGGTATTTCCATGTTTATACAGACAGCGGTATAGATATTTCCATGTTTATAAAGATAGCAGTGTAGATATTTCCATGTTAATAGAGATAGCGGTGGAGATATTTCCATGTTTATACAGAGAGCGATGTAGATATTTCCATGTTTATACAGACAGCGCTGTAGATATTTCCATGTTTGTACAGATGGCGGTGAAGATATTTCCATGTTTATACAGATAGCAGTGTAGATATATCCATGTATATACAGATAGGGGTGTAGATATATCCATGTTTATACAGATAGCGGTGTAGATATTTCCATGTATATACAGATGGCGGTGTAGATATTTCCATGTTTATACAGACATCGGTGTAGATATTTCCATCTTTTTACACATGGCGGTGTAGATATTTCCATGTTTATACAAAAGCGGTTTAGATATTTCCATGTTTATACAGAGAGCGGTGGAGATATTTCCATGTGTATACAGATGGCGGTGTAGATATTTCCATGTTTATAAAGATAGCGGTGTAGATATTTCCAAGTTTATATAGATAGCGGTGTAGATATTTCCAAGTTTATATAGATAGCGGTGTAGATATTTCCATGTTTATACAGATAGCGGTGTAGGTACTTCGGTGTTAAAAGAGATAGCGGTGTAGACATTTCCATGTTTATAGAGATAGCGGTGTATATACTTCCATTTTTATACAGACAGCAGTGTAGATATTTCCATGATTATAGAGACAGCGGTGTAGATATTTCTATGTTTATACAAATGGCGGTGTAGTTATTTCCATGTTTGCACAGATAGCCGTGTAGATATTTCCATGTGTATACAGATAGCGGTGTAGATATTTCCATGTTTATACAGATAGCGGTGTAGATATTTCCATGTTTGTACAGACAGAAGTGTAGATATTTCCATGTTCATACAGGTGGCGGTGTAGATATTGCTATGTTTATACAGGTCGAAGTGAAGATACTTCCATGTTTATACAGATAGCTGTGCAGATATTTCCATGTTTATACAGATAGCGGTGGTGATATTTCCATGTTTATAGAGATGGCGTTGTAGATATTTTCAAGTTTATACAGATAGCAGTGTAGATATTTCCATGTTTATACAGATAGCGGTGTAGTTATTTCCATGTTTTTACAGATTGCGGTGTAGGTACTTCCCTGTTTATACAGATAACGGTGTAGATATTTCCATGTTTATACAGATAGCCGTGTAGATATTTCCATGTTTGTACAGATAGCGGTGTAGGTATTTCCATGTTTACAGAGATGGCGGTGAAAGTATTTCCATGTTAATAGAGATAGTGGTATAGATATTTCCATGCTTATACAGATAGTGGCGTAGATATTTTCATGTTTATAGAGATAGCGGTGTGGATATTTCCATGTTTATTGAGGTGGCGGTGTAGATATTTCCATGTTTATACAGAAAGCCGTGTAGTTATTTCCATGTTTATACTAATAGCAGTGAAGGTATTTCCATGTTTACATAGATAGCTGTGTAGATATTTCTATCTTTACACAGATTGTGGTGTAGATATTTCCATCTTTGCAGAGATAACGGTGTAGATATTTCCATGATTACACAGATAGCTCTGTAGATATTTCCATGTTTACACAAATAGCGTTGTAGATATTTCCATCTTTATTCAGATAGCGGTGTAGATCTTTCCATGTTTATACAGATAGCAGTGCAGATATTTCCATTTTTACACAGATGGTGGTGTAGATATTTCCATGTTTATGGAGACGGCGGTGTAGATATTTTCATGTTTATAGATATAGCGGTGTAGATATTTCCATGTTTACACAGATAGCTCTGTAGATATTTCCATTTTCACACAGATAGCGTTGTAGATATTTCCATCTTTATACAGAGGGCGATGTAGATATTTCCATGTTTATACAGATAGTGGTGTAGGTATTTCCATTTTTACACAGATGGTGGTGTAGATTGTTCCATGTTTATGGAGATGCTGGTGTAGATATTTCCATATTTATAAATGTAACGGTGTAGATACTTCAGTGTTTACACAGGTAGAGGTGTAGGTATTTCCATGTGTATAGAGATATCGGTGTAGATATCGGTGTATTTACACTGATGGCTGTGTAGATATTTCCATGTGTATACAGATGGCAGTGTAGATATTTCCATGTTCATAGAGATCATTGTGTAGATATTTCCATGTTTATACAGAATGACCTTGTAGATATTTCCATGTTAATACATATGGTGGTGTAGATATTTCCATGTTTACAGAGATAGCGGTGTAGAGATTTTCATGTTTATACAGCTAGCGGTGGAGATATTTCCATGTTTATACGCATAGCGTTGGAGATATTTCCATGTGTATACAGATGGCGGTGTAGATATTTCCATGTTTATAAAGATAGCATTGTAGATATTTCCAAGTTTATACAGGCAGCGGTGTAGATATTTCCATGTTTATACAGATGACCGTTTAGATATTTCGATGTTTATACAGATGGCGGTGTAGATATTTACATGTTTATAAAGACAGCGGTGTAGATATTTTCATGTTTATGCAGAGAGCAGTGCAGATATTTCCATGTTTATAGAGATAGCGATGTATCTATTTCCATCTTTGCACAGATTGCGGTGTAGATATTTCCATCTTAAAATGGATAGCGGTGTAGATATTTCCATGTTTACACAGACAGCTGTGTAGATATTTCCAAGTTTACACAGATAGCATTGTAGATATTTCCATCTTTATATAGATAGCGGTGTAGATATTTCCATATTTATAGATATAGCGGTGTAGATATTTCCATGTTTATACACGTAGAGGTGTAGGTATTTCCATGTGTATAAAGACAGCAGTGCAGATGTTTCCGTATTTATACTGATGGCTGTATAGATATTTCCATGTGTATACAGATGTCAGTGTAGATATTTCCATGATTATAGAGATCGTGGTGTAGATATTTCCATGTTTATACTGATGACTGTGTAGTTATTGCCATGTTTATACATATGGTGGTGTAGATATTTCTATGTTTATAGAGATAGCGGGGTAGATGTTTTCAAATTTATACAGATAGTGATGCAGATATTTCCATGTTTATACAGACAGTGGTGTAGATATTTCCATGTTTATACAGATAGAGGTGTAGATATTTCCATGTTAATACAGATAGCGGTGCAGATATTACCATGTTTACACAGATAGCGATGTAGATATTTCCAGCTTTGCACAGATTTCGGTGTAGATATTTCCATCCTTACACCGAAAGCGGTGTAGATATTTCCATCGTTGCACAGATTGCTGTGTAGATATTTCCATGTTTATATAGATAGTGGTGTAGATATTGCCATGTTTGTACAGATAGCGGTGGAGGTATTTCCGTGTTTATATAGATAGCGGTGTAGACATTTCCATTTTTATAGAGATAGCGGTGTAGATATTTCCATATTTATACAGATAGCAGTGTAGATATTTCCAAGTTTATACAGATAGCAGTGGAGATATTTCCATGTTTATACAGATAGCGATGTAGATATTTTCATGTTTCTACAGATAGCGGTGTAGATATTTCCATGTGTATACAGATGGCAGTGTAGATATATCCCTGTTTATACAGACGGAGGTGTAGATATTTCCATGTTTATACACATGACTGTGTAGATATTTCCATGTTTTTACAGTTGGTGGTGTAGATATTTCCATGTTTATACAGATAGCGGTGTGGCAATTCCATGTTTATACAGATAGCGGTGTAGATATTTCCATGTTTATGCAGATGGCGGTGTAGATATTTTCATGTTTATAGAGATAGCGGTGTAGATATTTCCATGTTTATACAGACGGCTGTGTAGATATTTGCATGTTTATACAGATGGCAGAGTAGGTATTTCCATGTTTATAGAGATGGTGGTGAAGATATTCCCATGTTTATAAGGATGACTGTGTAGATATTTCCATGTTTATACTGATGGTGGTGTTGATAGTTCCATGTTTATGGAGATGGCGGTGTAGATATTTTCTTGTGTATAGATATAGTGGTGTTGATATTTCCAGGTTTACACAGATAGCTCTGTAGGTATTTCCATGTTTACACAGATAGCGTTGTAGATATTTCCATCTTTATACAGATAGCGGTGTAGATATTTCCATGTTTATACTCATAGCGGTGTAGATATTTCCATTTTCACACACATGGTGGTGTAGATAGTTCCATGTTTATGGAGATGGCGGTGTAGATATTTCCATATTTATAGATATAGCGGTGTAGATATTTCCATGTTTATAGAGGTAGAGGTGTAGTTATTTCCATGTTTATAGAATAGCAGTGCAGATGTTTCCATATTTATACTGATGGCTGTGTAGATATTTCCATGTGTATACAGATGTCCGTGTAGATATTTCCATGTTTATACTGATGTCTGTGTAGATATTTCCATGTTTATACATATGGTTGTGTAGATATTTCCATGTTTAGAGAGATAGCAGGGTAGATGATTTCAAGTTTATGCAGATAGCGATGCAGATATTTCCATGTTTATACAGATAGCGGTGTAGATATTTCCATGTATATACAGATAGCGGTGTAGATATTTTCATGTTTATAGAGATTGCGGTGTAGGTACTTCCATCTTTATACAGATGGCGGTTTAGATATTTCCACATTTATACAGATGGCGCGGTTGATATTTCCATGTTTATGCAGATGTCGGTGTAGATATTTCCATGTTTATAGAGATGGGTGTGTAGATATTTCTATGTTTATATAGATAGCGGTGTAGTTATTTCCATGTTTACAGAGACGGCGGTGTAATTATTTCCATGTTTATAGAGATAGCGGTGTAAATATTTCCATATTTATACAGATAGCGGTGTAGATATTTCCATGTTTATACAGATAGCGGTGTTGATATTTCCATGTTTGTACAAATAGCGGTGTAGATATTTCCATGTTTATACAGCTCGCGGTGTGGATATTTCCATCTTTATACAGATGGCATTGGAGATATTTCCATGTTTATACAGATAGCGGTGTAGGTATTTCTTTCTTTTTACAGATGCCGGTGTAGATATTTCCATGTGTATTCAGATGGCGGTGTAGATATTTCCATGTTTAAAGAGATATCCGGGTAGATACTTCCATGTTTATACTGATAATGTAATAGATATTTCCACGATTATAGAGATAGCGGTGTAGATATTTCCATGTTCATGCAGATAGCGGTGTAGGGATTTCCATGTTTATAAAGATAGCGGTGTAGATATTTCCATGTTTACACAGATAGCTCTGTAGATATTTGCATGTTTACTCAAATAGCGTTGTAGAAAATTCCATCTTTATACCGATAGTGGTGTAGATATTTCCATGTTTATACAGATAGCGGTGTAGATATTTCCATTTTTACACAGATGGTGGTGTAGATAATTCCATGTTTATGGAGATGGCGGTGTAGATATTTTCATGTTTATAGATATAGTGGTGTTGATATTTCCATGTTTACACAGATAGCTCTGTAGATATTTCCATGTTTACACAGATAGCGTTGTAGATATTTCCATCTTTCTAGAGATAGCGGTGTATATATTTCCGTGTTTATACAGATAGCGGTGTAGATATTTCCATTTTTACACAGGTAGTGGTGTAGATAGTTTCATGTTTATGGAGATGGCGGTGTTGATATTTCCATATTTATAGATATAGCGGTGTAGATATTTCCATGTTTATACACGTAGAGGTGTAGGTATTTCCATGTGTATAGAGATAGCAGTGCAGATGTTTCCATATTTATACTGATGGCTGTGGTGATATTTCCATGTGTATACAGATGTCAGTGTAGATACTTCCATGATTATAGAGATCGTGGTGTAGATATTTCCATGTTTATACTGATGACTGTGTAGATATTTCCATGTTTATACATATGGTGGTGTAGATATTTCTATGTTTATGGAGATAGCGGGGTAGATGTTTTCAAGTTTATTCAGATTGTGATGCAGATATTTCCATGTTTATACAGATAGCGGTGTAGATATTTCCATGTTTATGCAGATAGCGGAGTAGATATTTCCATGTTTATACAGATAACAGTGTAGATATTTCCATGTTTACAGAGATAGCGGTGTAGATATTTAAATATTTCCACAGATTGCGGTGTAGATATCTCCATCTTTTCACAGAGAGCGGCGAACATATTTCCATGTTTACTCAGATAACTGTGTTGATATTTCCATGTTTACACACATAGTGTTGTACATATTTCCATGTTTATACAGACAACTGTTTAGATATTTCCATGTTTATAAAGAAAGCGGTGTAGATATTTCCATGTTTATAGAGATGGTGGTGTAGAGATTTCCACGTTTATGCAGATGTCGGTGTAGTTATTTCCATGTTTGTACAGATAGCAGTTAGTTATTTCCAAGTTTATACAGATAGCGGTGTAGATATTTCCATGTTTATATAGATAGCGGTGTAGATATTTCCAGGTTTATACAGATAACGGTGTAGGTATTTCCATGTTTATAGAGATAGCGGTGTAGACATTTCCAAGTTTATAGAGGTAGCGGTGTAGCTATTTTCATATGTTTACAGACAGCGCTGTAGATATTTCCATGTTTATACAGATAGCGGTGGAGATATTTCCATGTTTATACAGATAGCGATGTAGATATTTCCATGTTATACAGATAGCGTTGGAGATATTTCCATGTGTAGACATATGGCATTGTAGATACTTCCATGTATATTCAGATGGAGGTGTAGATATTTCCATGTTTATACAGATGACGGTGTAGATATTTCCAAGTTTTTACAGATGACTTTGTAGATATTTCGATGTTTATACAGATGGCTGTGTAGATATTTCCATGTTTATAGAGATAGCGGTATAGATATTTTCATGTTTATACAGATAGCGGTGCAGATATTTCCATGTTTATAGAGATAGCGACGTAGATATTTCCATCTTTGCACAGACTGCGGTGTAGATATTTCCATCTTTAAACAGATAGCAGTGTAGATATTTCCATGTTTACACACATAGCTCTGTAGATATTTCCATGATTATAAAGATCGCGGTGTAGACATTTCCATCTTTCTACAGATGGCTGTGTAGATACTTCTATGTTTATGCAGATGGCGGTGTAAATATTTCCATGTTTATAGAGATGGCGGTGTGGATATTTCCATGTTTATAGAGATAGAGGTGTAGATAATTCCATGTTTGTAGAGATGGCGGTGTAGCTATTTCAACATTTATAGAGATAGTGGTGTAGATATTTCCATGTTTATACTGATAGCGGTGTAGATATTTCCATCTTTATTCAGATGGCAGTGTTGGTATTTCCATGTTTACAGATAGCGGTGAAGTTATTTCCATGTTTAGACAGCTCACGGTGTAGATATTTCCATCTTTATACAGATGGCAGTGTAGATATTTCCATGTATATACAGATAGTTGTGTAGATATTTCCTTTTATACACAGATGGTGGTGTAGTTAGTTCCATGTTTATGGACGTGGCGGTGTAGATATTTTCATGTTTATAGGGATGGCAGTGTAGATATTTCCATGTTTATAGAGATGGGGCTGAAGATATTTCCATGTTTATAGAGAGAGCGGTGTAGATATTTCCATGTGTATAGAGATAGCGGTGTAGATATTTCCATGTTTATAGAGATAGCGGTGTTGATATTTCCATGTTTATACAGATAGCGGTGTAGATATTTCCATGTTTATACAGATAGCAGTGTAGATATTTCCATGTTTATACAGATAGCGGTGTATAGATTTTCATGTTTATACAGATAGCAGAGTAGATATTTTCATGTTTACAGAGATAGCAGTGTAGATATTTTCATATTTGCACAGATTGCGGTATAGATATTTCCATCTCTTCACAGAGAGCGGTGTACATATTTCCAGGTTTACACAGATAGCTGTGTTGATATTTCCATGTTTACGCACATAATGTTGTAGATATTTCCATGTTTATAGAGATGGCGGTGTAGATATTTCTATGTTTACAGAGATAGCAGTGTAGATATTTCCATGTTTATAGAGATTGCGGTGTATATATTTCCACGTTCATATAGATAGCGGTGTTTGTATTTACATGTTTATACAGATAGCGGTGTAGATATTTCCATGTTTATACAGAAAGCGGTGGAGATATTTCCATGTGTATACAGATGGCTGTGTAGGTATTTCCATGTGCATAGAGGTAGCGGTGTAGGTATTTCCATGTTTATAAATATGGCTGTGTAGATATTTCCATGTATATACAGATGGCAGTGTAGATTCTTCCATGTTTATACAGATGGTGGTGTAGTTATTTCCATTTTTATACAAATGACTGTGTAGGTATTTCCATGTTTATACAGATGGCGGTGTAGATATTTCCATGTTTATAGAGATAGCGGTGTAGATATTTCCATGTTTATACAGATAGCGGTGTAGATATTTCCATGTTTATAGAGATGGTGTAGTAGATATTTCCATATTTATACAGATAGCAGTGTAGATATTTCCATGTTTATACAGATGGCGGTGTAGATATTTCCATGTTTATACAGATAGTGGTGTGGCTATTTCCATGTTTATACAGATATCGGTGTAGATATTTCCATGTTTATAGACATGGCTGTGAAGATATTTCCATGTTTATACAGATGGCATTGTGGATATTTCCATGTTTATGCAGATAGTGGTGTTGATATTTCCATGTTTATGCAGATGACTGTAGAGGTATTTCCATGTTTATACAGATGGTGTTGTAGATATATCCATGTTTGTTGAGACAGCTATGTAGATATTTCCATGTTTATACAGATAGTGGTGTAGACATTTTCATGTTTATAGAGATAGTGGTGTAGATATTTCCATATTTATACAGATAGCATTGTAGATATTTCCACGTATATACAGATAGCATTGTAGAGATTTCCATGTTTATAGTGATAGCGGTGTAGATATTTCCATGTTTTTACAGATCGTGATGTAGATATTTCCATGTTTATACAGATAGCGGTGTAGATATTTCCATGTTTATACAGATAGCGGTGTACATATTTCCATGTTTACAGAGATAGCGTTGTACATATTTCCATATTTGCCCAGATTGCAGTGTAGATATTTCCATCTTTACACAGATAGCGGTTTACATATTTCTATGTTTACACAGATAGCTGTGTAGATATTTCCATGTTTACAGAGATTGTGTTGTAGATATTTCCATGTTTATAAAGATAGCGTTGTAGATATTTCCATGTTTATACTGTTAGCGGTGTAGATATTTCCATGTTTATATAGATAGCGGTGAAGATATTTCCATGTTTACACATATAGCGGTGTAGATATTTCCATGTTTATACAGATAGCTGTGTTGATATTTCCATGTTTATACAGATAGCGGTGGAGATATTTCCATGTTTATACAGTTGGCGGTGTAGATATTTCCATGTTTATACAGATGGCGGTGTAGATATTTCCATGTTTATACAGATGACTGTGTAGTTATTTCCATTTTTATACAGATGGTGGTTTAGATATTTCCATGTTTATAGAGATAGCCGTGTAGATATTTCCATGTTTATACAGATAGCGGTGTTGACATTTCCATGTTTATAGAGATAGCGTTGTAGATATTTCCATATTTATGCAGATCGCGTTGAAGATATTTCCATGTTTATACAGATAGCAGTTTAGATATTTCCATGTTTATACATATAGCGGTGTAGATATTTCCATGTTTATACAGATCTTGGTGTTGATATTTTCATGTTTGTATAGATAGCGTTGGAGATATTTCCTTGTTTATGCAGATGGCGGTGTAGATATTTTCATGTTTATACAGATAGCAGTGTATATATTTCCAGGTTTATACAGATAACCGTGTAGATATTTCCATGTTTATACAGAAAGCGGTGCAGAGATTTCCACGTTTACCGAGATAGCGGGGTAGATATTTCCTTGTTTATACTGATGGCTGTGTAGATATTTCCATGTGTATACAGATGTCAATGTCGATATTTCCATGTTTATAATGTTGTAGGTGTAGTTATTTCCTTGTTTATACAGATGACTGTGTAGATATTTCCATTTTTTTACAGATGGCGGTGTAGATATTTCCATGTTTATACAGATAGCGGCATTGGTATTTCCATGTTTATACAGATAGCGGTGTAGATATTTCCATATTTATGCAGCTCGTGGTGTAAATATTTCCATCTTTATACAGATGGCAGTGTAGATATTTCCATGTTTATAGAGATAGCGGTGTACATATTTACATGTTTATACAGATAGCGTTGTAAATATTTCCATCTTTATGGAAATAGCGGTGTAAATATTTCCATGTTTATACATATAGCGGTTTAAATGTTTACACATTTACAGAGATAGCGGTGTAGGTATTTCCACGTTTATACATAAAGTGGTGTAGATATTTCCACGTTAAAAGAGATAGCGGTGTAGATATTTCCACGTTTTTACAGATAGCAGTGTAGATATTTCCACGTTTATACAGATAGCGGTGTAGATATTTCCATGTTTATACAGTCAGTGGTGTAGATATTTCCATGTTTAAACAGCCGTGTATATATTTCCATATTTATACAGAGAGCGGTGTAGATATTTCCATGTTTTACAGTTATCTGTGTGGATATTTCCATGTTTATAGAGATAGCGGTGTAGATATTTCCATGTTTATAGAGATAGCTTTGTAAGTATTTCCATGTTTATACAGATAGCGGTGTATTTCCATGTTTATAGAGATAGCGGTGTGGATATTTCCATGTTTATAGAGACTGCGGTGTAGATATTTCCATCTTTATAGAGATAGCGGTGTAGGTATTTCCATGTTTATAGAGATGGCTGTGTAAATATTTCCAGGTTTACACAGATAGCGGTGTAAATGTTTACACGTTTACAGAGATAGCGGTGTAGATATTTCCACGTTTATACAGATAGCGGTGTAGATATTTCCACGTTTACAAAGATAGCGGTGTAGATATTTCGACGTTTATGCAGATCGCAGTGTAAATATTTCCACGCTTATAGAGATAGCGGTGTAGAGATTTCCACGTTTATACAGATAGCGGTGTAGATATTTCCAAGTTTAGATAGCGGTATAGATATTTCCACGTTTATACCGATTGTGCTGTAGATATTTCCACGTTTATAGAGATAGCGGTGTACATATTTCCATGTTTATACAGATAACTGTGTAGATATTTCCACATTTATACTTATCGCGGTGTAGATATTTCCAGGTTTATAGAGACAGCCGTGTGGATGTTCCCAAGTTTATAGAGATAGCGGTGTAGATACTTCCATGTTTATAGAGATATCGGTGTAGATATTTCCACGTTTGTAGATATAGCGGTGTAGATATTTCCATGTTTCTAGAGACAGCGGTGTACATATTTCCATGTTTATAGAGATAGCGGTGTAGATATTTTCATGTTTATAGAGGCAGTGATGTAGATATTTGCATGTTTATAGAGATAGCGTTGTACATATTTCCATGTTTATAGAGACACTCGTGTAGATATTTCCATGTTTATACAGATAGAGGTGTAGATATTTCCATGTTTATAGAGACAGTCGTGTGGATATTTCCATGTTTTTACAGATAGCGGTGTTGATATTTCCATGTTTATAGAGATAGCTGTGTAGATATTTCCATGTTTATAGAGATAGCGGTGTAGATATTTCCATGTTTATATAGATAGCTGTTTACATATGTCCATGTTTATACAAATAGTGGTGTAAATATTTCCATGTTTATGGAGATAGCGTTGTAGTTATTTCCATGTCTTTAGAGACGGCAGTGTAAATAGTTCCATGTTTATACAGATAGCCTTATAAATGTTTACACATTTACAGAGATAGAGGTGTAAATATTTCCACGTTTATACAGAACGCGGTCTAGATATTTCCACGTTTACAGAGATTTTATGAAGAGTTATTTTATGAAGACGAAACAAGTCATTGGGGTACCTACCTTATGGCATTTTTTACATTGAGAGTGTTAAAAATACCCTTCCCCTAACCAAAACCCTGACAAATAGAGCCAGGGAAGGCCATGCAAAAAAGGATTCTTGGGCTTGTATGCCTGATAACAAAAACTTATCACAGAAGACTGCAAAAAACACAATCTTGCACAAAGCCCATTGCAACTTTGCACACAACAATGCTTCTGAAGGATATTTGCCCAACAACTGCCTGTCCAAACTGGGCCTGGCATCACCTTTGTTATTGATCTTTGTAGCCAAGGATAATCATTTCCAAATGATTATATAATCTTCCTCATTTTTTCTTTTGTCTTCCTTTACCTCCGTGAATTTGCTTATAGTTTACTCTGGCTTGCCTGTTTCTATTGCAAGGCTCTGTTTCCAAACGAATATTTTTTTCTAGTGGAGAACCTCTCTGTTTGTTATTTAGGTTGATAAGAGAAATGTGAACATTTGAGAGCTCAGGTAAAAGGCCTTAGTCTACAGTGAAACTTTTTTGCACCCTTAGATGCTTACTTCCACTACAACTTGCAGGTGGGCCTTGAAAATTTCTTGGAATAAGTTTGAGCTTTGGTCTTCTCCGATTCATTTAGCATAGATTCTCGAAATGTGGTCCCTGAACCCACAGCATCAGCATCAGCTGGAGATTGTTAGAAATGCAAATCATCGGGCCTCATTCCAGACCCTCAGCTGGAAACTCTAGGGGCATGGCCAGACCCTCTGTAGCTGAACAAGCCATCCAGGTGGTTTTGATGCAGCTAAAGTTCTGGAACAACTAATGTAGCCCCATTTGGAAAACTTGGCTCTACAGGCCTCCCTAGCTGGTAAGCTGCTAGCATTTTTTGTTAGTTTGTTTGTTTGTTTTGATACAGGGTCTTGCTCTGTTGACCAGACCGTGACCTCCTGGGTTCAAGTGAGGACTCAGCCTCCTGAGTAGCCAGGACTACAGGTATGTGCCACCACCATGCCCAACTACTTTTTGTATTTTTTTTTTGTAGGGATGGGGTTTTAGCCCAGGCTAGTCTCAAACTCCTGGACTCAAGCAATCTGCCCACTTTGGCCTCACGAAGTGCTGGGAGTATAGGCATGGGCCACCACTCCTGGCCCAAAGTTCATATTTTAACTACTAACCTAAATTATTTTAAAAACAAAAGTCTCCTTGGACTCAAACCAGGTCAGAGTGACATGATCATGTGCCTGTTTTGTGCAGGGTGAAGTGAGATTATTATCTAGGAAATAGCTGAAATGTCCTGAGGGTGACAAAGAGGAGCTGTGTTTTCAGCCAAATATCAGAACCAGGGCCACTGCCTGCCACCGAACCCCAGTGGGGTCCCCTACTTTGTGTTTATCTGTGGTGGCTACGCTTGCCCACCTGTTTGGGAACCCCGAGAATGACTCCAGACTTTTCTAGGGACTGCATGCCAGGGTATTTTTACAATTTATGTGTAGACTTTGTTCGGGTGGAAAAGTTATTTTATGAAGACGAAATAAGCAATTGGGGTACCTACCTTATGGCATTTTTTACATTGAGAGTGTTAAAAATACCCCTCCCCTAACCAAAACCCTGACAAATAGAGCCAGGGAAGGCCATGCAAAAAAGGATTCTTGGGCTTGTATGCCTGATAACAAAAACTTATCACAGAAGACTGCAAAAAACACAATCTTGCACAAAGCCCATTGCAACTTTGCACACAACAATGCTTCTGAAGGATATTTGCCCAACAACTGCCTGTCCAAACTGGGCCTGGCATCACCTTTGTTATTGATCTTTGTAGCCAAGGATAATCATTTCCAAATGATCATATAATCTTCCTCATTTTTTCTTTTGTCTTCCTTTACCTCCGTGAATATGCATATAGTTTACTCTGGCTTGCCTATTCCTATTGCAAGGCTCTGTTTCCAAACGAATATCTTTTTCTTGTGGAGAGCCTCTCTCTGTTTGTTATTTAGGTTGATAAGAGAAATGTGAACACTTGAGAGCTCAGGTAAAAGCCTTAGTCTACAGTGAAACTTTTTTGCACCCTTAGATGCTTACTTCCACTACAACTTGCAGGTGGGCCTTGAAAAGTTCTTGGAATAAGTTTGAGCTTTGGTCTTCTCCGATTCATTTAGCATAGATTCTGAAAATGTGGTCCCTGGACCCACAGCATCAGCATCACCTGGAGATTGTTAGAAATGCAAATCATCGGGCCTCATTCCAGACCCTCAGCTGGAGACTCTAGGGGCATGGCCAGACCCTCTGTAGCTGAACAAGCCATCCAGGTGGTTTTGATGCAGCTAAAGTTCTGGAACAACTAATGTAGCCCCATTTGGAAAACTTGGCACTACAGGCCTCCCTAGCTGGTAAGCTGCTAGCATTTTTGGTTTGCTTGTTTGTTTGTTTTGATACAGGGTCTTGCTCTGTTGACCAGACCGTGACCTCCTGGGTTCAAGTGAGGACTCAGCCTCCTGAGTAGCCAGGACTACAGGTATGTGCCACCACCATGCCCAACTACTTTTTGTATTTTTTTTTTGTAGGGATGGGGTTTTAGCCCAGGCTAGTCTCAAACTCCTGGACTCAAGCAATCTGCCCACTTTGGCCTCACGAAGTGCTGGGATTATAGGCATGAGCCACTGTGCCCGGCCCTGCCAGCTTTGTATAAGCTGAGGAGTTTTTAAAAATACCTAGACTCAGGGCAAACCCCAGACACTTAAGTCAGATTCTCTGGGAGGTGAAGCCCAGGCACTGGTATTTTTAAAGTCTCTACAGATGGTTCTAATGTGCTGCTAAGTTAGAGAACCGCTGATCTAGACCAGGCGTTTTCAAACTTAATGTGCACGTGAATTACCTGGACCTTGTTAAAATGCAGATTCAGTCTGCATAGGCCTGGGGTGGAGCCTGAGCTTCTGCATTTTTAACAAGTCTCTAGAGGATGCTGCTGCATCTGGGCTGCTAACTACACTTGGAGATAGGAGGTTCTGGAGAGCAGAGGAAAGAGCATGAACCATAACCTAGGGGCTGGTAGTCCTGACTTCCGAGCCAAGGTTTGCCTTTATGTGGCTGGCAACTTGCTTGGACTCCTACCTCAATTCTTTGGGCCCAAGGTTTGTCCTGCCTCAGAAGGATGTCAAGAAAATTGAGTGAGTAATGCAGAATTGTTTCTTCAAGTGTGTGCAGATGCTCCATGAATTTAGAGAGTATGTGGATGCACATGACTAAATTTTAATAGTTGTGAACATGTTGTTATGAGTACTTAGAACAAGTAATAATGGCTTTTGATGTATAGTAGTAAGAAAGCTTCCTTTTAAAAGGCGTGTATTTAAGTTTCAAAAGTGGGGCTATTTAAAAATATATGAAATAAATAATAGTAGAGGTAATTGACAGAGCAAAATTAGGAAGGCAGGATGAGAATGACTCAAGTTTGGGAAATGCTGAGAAAGCAGATGCCCAAGGGCTAGGAAAACTTAAAAAAATAGGTAGCACTTGATTTTGATTGGCTGAATGAGATGATGTGTTTGATCATTTATGGGGTTGGCATTTGGCAACATGCACTGGGTGGCTGGGATCACTGTTTATTAAAAAATATTTGAGTCTCTACTTTGCACTAGATACTCTTTTAGTCTCTTGGAAAAGGGATTGGGGGGCAGGCAGGATAAAAACAAATCATTTATGCCCACAAGAAAATTGCAGGAAGATAAAAGTCATGAAATAAACTCTATGCTTCTAATTTAATATTTTTTTATAGATTATGAGAAAAAAGTTTTGCTCACTATCAGCTAGGAAAGCTGTCTTAGCACAACCATTCATTCTTGCACAAATCAAAATCAAGACGAGCCAGATTTAATTTAATATTTTTTCACAGATTATGAGAAAAAAGTTCTAATTTAATTTTTTTATAGATGATGAGAAAAAAGTTTCGCTCTCTATCAGCTAGGAAAGCTGTCTTAGCACAACCATTCATTCTTGCACAAATCAAAATCAAGATGAGCCAGAAGGCTCCATTCTGACAGCTTCTAATGGAGAAGCTACATTTACTGGACATGGGAAAAGTTGCTGGGCTCTAAGGACTGTGCTCATTTCTTGAACTAGATAAATGGTCTTGGTGTAGCATAATACCAAAACTTCTTGTCGCAGCCCGTAAGGACAGAACTCAATCAGCCTGAAAAGGAAGTCAGTGACTCCGACTCAACACAGGAATGTTCTGTGATTCCTAAAGAAGGATGTAGGAGTGTGGCACAATTCAACCACAGTCTGTGGCCCTGTGCCTCTGCCTTGACATGAGTGGGATTTCCCAGCTGGTCATTTTCTTCTTATCTAAGACATTGGGAACAAATTACTTGACCTCCTCTGGGCTTCAGTACTCCCACTCATCAAATTAGAGGACTGGGCAGTCACTAGGCTCTCTTTAGGCATCATATTTTAGTTTCTGTGATTTTAAATTTGAGAAGGGGTGTCTAAGGGAGAATACATAGGGGAGGGGGGAAAGGCTTATTAAAAGTGTAGTTAGACACTGAATTTTTAAGAATTGCATTTTGTAATAATACCTTTACCTAATCAGGACTGACAATCTTACCTGATGACAGCACCTGGAGGAATGGCTGCATTCAAAAATAAAAATGAAATAAAACAAGACCTTATTTGAACTTAGCAATAATGCTGATTCCTCTTTTTGATTTGAGGAGGTTATAGCTGTTGTAAATGCTTGAATTGGGTCTGCCCAGGCAAAACGGAGTCAAGAGTCCATGTCGTATGAATTTTAACAATGTAGACAATAGAAAGGGTTGCTTAAACTGCCCCTCTTTTACCAAAACACATTTACAAATGAAAGAACAACACTTCCATTTTTTAAAAACATTTTTTGAGATGAAGTCTTCCTTTGTCACCCAGAGTGAAGTGCAGTGGTGCGATCTTGGCTCACTGCAAACTTTGCCTCCCGGGTTCAAGTGATTCTCCTGCCTCATCCTCCCGAGTAGCTGCGACTACAGGCGCCCACCACCATTCCTAGCTAATTTTTGTATTTTTAGTAGAGACAGGGTTTCATCATGTTGGCCAGGCTGGTCTCGAACTCCTGACCCCAGGTGATCCGCCGACCTCGGCCTCTGAAAGTGCTGGGATTACAGGTGTGAGCCAACACGCGTGGCCAAAAAATTTCCATTTTTAATTGCAGGGTCTGGGGAATTAAAATGCATCCGTAATTTCTTGCATCTCTCCGCTCGGGCTTGCATGAATGCAGAGGGATGGGGAGGACTTCTTGAGGCAAGCATCCCCCTCTTGTCGCCTGCCATCTGGAGAGAGAGGGCTGTGATTTATCTCACTTTAATCAGGAAGGACCCGATGGGTGGATGGAGAGGTCTGACGGCTTTGTTGCTCCATGTGGGAAAGAAACGGACAGAGTGAATTTGTGTATGATCCCTAAGGAGAAAGCGTCTTTGTGCTCTATTTCTTTTTGACCTGGAGCCCCTGAAAGCAAGCTAGTTACAAGTTGAAATAGGCCGTTTCTAAAGTGTGATTTTGTTTGTGTATGAGCCTTGATTACAAAGGGGAAAAAAACCCGCTTAATTTACATACACCACATGTAGTGCAGGATCCCCTGGGCTGTCTTTTCAGGTATCAGGAAACTTTGATGATAGTCGCTTGTCTCATCTAGGAGTCATTTCATATTGTTTAGCAGTGCCTGGTATTAACATTTCCTTCCAACTGTTTACTGGAATCAGTGTGTTCCCTTCAAGTGATGCATACTAGGTGCACAGGCTTCCTGCCACTGTCATCCTAATCTTTCCGTGCAGACAGGAGCAGAGGGGAGAGCGCTGAGCCAGGCCCCAGCTTGCTTTTCTTTCCTTACACAGCCCGGCTCCGCTGCACTTCTCAGCTCTTGCTCTAGGTGGTGCTGTTTGACCATTTTCTTCATGTGACCCTCCACTCGGTAATATAAATTCATTCGGAGGATGACCTGATATCAAAAAAAAATTCCTTTTGATTAGTAGAATCAACTTGTTTCTTCACACGATACTCTTCCCACTGAGACACATGGAGACAATTCTGACTCCAGGTTTGCAACCTTGAGATTTCTCTCAGATGCAATAAAAAAAACAAAAAAGCATTTTGAGTGGCACAGTGATGCCTAGTGCATGATCATGTTTGTCTGCTCAAACATTAAAGGGAAACTTGTGGGTTTGAGGATGCCCAGCAGCACGACAGCTGCCAATGTAAATAAAGAGGGGGCGGGAGGGGACTACAAACTTCAGAATATGAGCTGATCGTTTATAAGTTAAAAAAAAAAAAAAAAACAAGTCAAAAGGGAGCCCAGGATGGAGCAAGAAAGAGGAGAAAGGAAGATTTTCCTTGCAGCTAATCAGGAGAGTTCATAAGGGCTGATTACATGAGTGGAAGCCTTAAGTTCTTTTTTTTTTAAAATGTGAAAATTTTCATGTATGTATGTATGTATGTATAGCTTCGTGTATTACCATTATTATTGCAATCAGCAAATGGATTTACTTCCTTTATCTCATGGGCTCCTTCCCACTCACTTCTGGCAGCACATTTTCCTTTCTCCTTCATCCCAGAACACCAAAGAACAGATGCGCTTCCTAACCCTGGCTCCAGGGGACTTTATACAATGTAAACAGTGCACCTCTAACGTGGTTCACCGCTTAGAGAACGTGTGTCCCATTTTAAAACTGTGACTCCTTTATATTTTGCAGTGCTTCTTTTAATAAGAGACATTGGACTTGTGACTTATTTTTCATGGAGGAGTGAGCTTAATGGTTGAAAGTAATCGATAAACTTGTTTTTCCTCTGATGCCATCAGCCAAGATCCTATGGCAATAGTAAGAGGATGACACTGGGCTGGCACCCCCTCCATAACATATTTGGACCATGTTTTTCCCCCAGAATGCACATGCAATAGCTTTGGTTTGGTAAGAGAGAGATGGTGTACTTGGTTTCCTTCTGTCACACTTTTGGTGAAATGAATTAGACTTTTAAATCAGGAAATTCAGCGAGATGAGTTAGATTTTTACACAAGAGCAGTGGAGGGCTTCCAGCTGGTTGGGGGAATGATACGGAAATATCTTGCTAAATCAGGGTCTGGTGGAATGCTGCTCCCCTGGCAGGCTCCTCTTCACAGGGAGCAATCTGTGGGTTGCTTATAGAACAGAGCGAGCAGGAGGCATAGCATGGTCTTGCTCATGGGAAGACCCGGTGTTCAGATGTTTGTCATTAGGAACTGGGTGTGGGCTTTTTCAAGTTAAACTGAAGCAGCAGTTCTATTAGGAAGAGCTCCCAGATCAGCATCTTCTGTTTCTGGATACTCTCCCTTTGAAAAGCCAGATTTCAGCAAAAAGCTTTGCTAATGGTGAAATTGCACAACTGAAACCCTATGGGAGCAATGGGAAAGATGGAGAAAGAGGTGGTTATATCATGTACTTCAACAGTTTATTTAGAGGCTGTTGACGTTAGAATAACAAGCCAAGACAAACAAAAATACTCATTTTGGATGAAAATATTGTCTTTTCATGTTATTATAGATAGCTGAGTCCTAAGACTTCGACAGAAACACAATTTCCTAATGAGTGGCTGATTTTTCTGGTTGTGCAAGTAATATCCAAATTATTGTACAAATTTTTGGCTCAGGAGCAAACATTGTATTGCATATTGAGCTAATCACTTGCCCTTTCTAAGGTAAGCCCTTACCTCTGCTTTCCCTTCATCTTGTCATTTCTGTTTGTTGGGTACAGGTTTCCTGTTGGTTCTTTCTGTTGGCTCTGATGTAACAGGAATGAAGTTCTTAACATCCTTTCAGACATAAACACAACTTAGCTCATTGTTTCTGAGTTCATATAGAGGTTTTCTTGCCCCTGAGACTTTCGTGTCAGACAGCTGGATGTTGCTCTGTTCAAGGCTCTATATGTTGATTTTGTATCCTACAACTTTACTGATTTCACCTATCAGTTCAGTTCTAACAGTTTTCAAATTTTATGTATTTGTTTTTGTTTTATAAATATTGTAGGTTTCATTTTAGAGTCAGGAGGGTAGATGTACAGGTTTCTTAAACAGGTATATTGCATGGTGCTGAGGTTTGGGCTTCTAATGATCCCACCACCCAGGCAGTGAGCATAGTAATCGATAGGTAGTTTTTCAACCCTTGCTCCCACCATCCTTCCCTCCCACCTTTGGAGTCCCCCAGTGTCTATTGTTCCCTTCTTTGTGTTGAGTTCTAACCTTTTTTTAGTGAAGTTTGTAGGGTTTTCTATATATAACAAGATCATGCCGTCAGTAGAGACAGTTTCACTTCTTCCTTTCCTATTAAGATGCCTTTTATTTCTTTCTTTTGCCTAATTACCCTGAGAAGTGGTGTCTGTGGGCATCCTTGTCTTGTTCCTGATGGTAGAGGAAAAGTTTCAACTTTTCACCATTGATTATGGTGTTAGCTATGGGTTTGTCATATATGGCCTTTATTTTGTTGGGATACAGTCCCTCAATACGTGATCTGTTGGGTGTTTTTTTTTTCACCATGAAAGGGTTTCGAATTTTGTCAAAAGCTTTTTCTATATCTATTGTGATGGCCATATAGTTTCTATCCTTTATTTTTCTAATATGGTATATTATATGTATTGATTTGCTTATGTTGAACCATGACATGATCATGGTGAATGATTCTTTCAATGTGCTATTGAATTTGGTTTGCTAGGATTTTGTTGAGGATTTTTGCATCTATGTAGATCAAGGATATTGGCCTGTCATTTTCCTTTCTTGTAGTGTTCTTGTCTGGCTTTGGAATCAGGGTAATGCTGGCCCTGTAAGATGAGTTTGGAAGTATTCCCTCCACTTCAGCTTTTTGGAAGACTTTGAGAAAGACTGGTATTAGTTCTTCTTAAAATGTTTGTTAGAATTAATCTGGGAAGCCATCTGGTTTTGGGTTTTTCATTGATAGGAGACATTTTCTTACTGATTCAACCTCCTTGCTTGCTATTAGTCTGTTCAGATTTTTAAATTTCTTCATGAGTCAATCTTGGTAGGTTTTATGTGTCTGGGAATTTATCCATTTCTTCTAGATGATCCAATTAGTTAGTGTGTAATTATACCTAGCAGTTTCTTAGGATCCTTTGTATTTCTGTGATATTGGCTATGATGTTTCATCTTTCATTTCTGATTTTATGCTCTATTGAAAACATGAGGCATAGCAGGTAGGGGGCACTGGTCAGGACTTGGGGTATAAACTGGCAGATGTTAAGGTGGGTGATTCTGGTTAACTCAGAAACTCTGAAGTCCCGTGTGGAAGAATTAACTGCCTGTACTCACCTAGTAATGTATATCCTTGGTCAAAAAAGATCCAGCTGAGAATGTTGGATGAAGGGACCAAATCAATATTCATCATTCTATTGAAAACAAGTCAGATTGGCTGTGGTCTTTTGACAGCAGGTCAGTGGCTAAGTCTATTTGAACAAAGTTAGGGCAGGTTAAAGGGAGAATCCTGAGATCGATATTCTTTGTTCCATACAAACTTGCCTTTCAGTTTCTTCTCCCCATGCCTCCAGGATGTCCCTGCACAGCCCGTAGGGCCCCCTCCTTCAGTACCTTGCCTTACGAAGGGGAGAAAATGAGTTTTCCAATGTTAGCATATATTTAGCCTTCCAAAATTTTCCATTTCTATTTTAGGGGAGCTCTAGGAAAACAGCAGATTACTCTAAATCCCCAGGTAAAAATCTGAAATGGTGGAATTTCATATGACCAGGAGACATATTTTGGGGCAGGTGGGCTTTTCACAATCACTTGGACATGAAGGCATCTGCTTCTTCTATGCCTAAAATAGTCCTTCAATTTAGTAGTTTAATTCCTCTTCCTCTTTTTCAAATTTCAAGACAATACATGTAGTGACTGAACAATTTGGATCCAAGTTTCACTATTTAACTGCCAGTGTGACCTTGGGCGAGTCACTTAATCTTTTCAAGGCTCAATTTCATCATGTAAAGTAGAAGTACAAACAATCCCTGACTTAGAATATTTTGACTTATGATTTTTCAACTTTAAGATAGTTTGAAAGCAATACACATTCAGCAGAAGCTGTACTTTGAGTACTCATACAACCACTCTGTTTTCCACTTTCAGTACAGTATTCATTATATTACATGAGATATTCAAAGCCCACTTTATTATAAAATGGGCTTTCTGTTAGATGATTTTGCCTAACTGTAGGTTAATGTGAGTGTTTAAGGTAGGCCGAGCTAAGCTATGATGTTTAGTAGGTTAAGTGTATTAAATGCATTTTCAGCTTACAATATTTTCATAAGTTTATTGGAATATAACCCCATTGTAAATTGAGGGGTATTTGTAATAATGATATCTCTTCAAGGAGACTTTGTGGGCCTCTCATAGGAAAATGCATACACAGATGCATATAAATATATAATCTTTCTTTTCCATACATATGATATTCTTTAAGGATATTCAAAAATCTGGAAACAGTTGCCTCCAGGGAGATAAATGGTAGTGGGTTGGGAAACTTTTAACTGTATACGCTTTTGTACCTTTTGCATTTTGAATCAGATGAATGTATAATCTACATAAAATATTAAGATGAAAACATCACCGAATAACTTATCAGGAGTTTGGTGAACATAAGGGAAGGCCACCTATGGTGGCTGTATTTTATTCAGTGTTGGTCACTGTTGGGCACTTCATAGAGCTGATTTCATTTCATCCTCACAAGTGCCATTAGAGGAAGGGGCCCCAGAGGGATTCATGGTTAGAATAGCAGAGTAGGAGCATTTGGCAGCTATATTCTGTGTAGGTGATAACTTTAAAGATATTTTTGTTATAAAATGTTTCAAACATACAAAAAATATAGAGAAGCAGTTTTCTATAGTTATTAAATATTCTTAATGGGTAGTCACAGAAATTATCATCCAAAGTGGGATATTCTTGAGAGAAAAAGGAGGTTCTATTTATAATTATGGTGGGATAACAAACTTAAGATGAACAGCTCTGGACAAACTGGGTTGTAGGGTCCCTGGAAAACAAGGATCACTGTAAATGTGAGTCCCGCCTTGTGCTTCTCTCTGTCCCACCAAGAAAATATGATCTTGATACAGATGTTCATTGTGTCAAGGCAACCATGGCAACCATGATCTAGATACACTGTTCAAGTTTTATGCTGATCCTACCTATATATGTCTCAGGAACTTTCCAGAGTTTCCTTTGAGTGCTTCTAAATTTTGCATAAAAGGTATGTTGTCCCTTGTCTCTTTTTAAAACCAGTAAGCCATTTTCCCTTCTTTTCCTGGAAAATTAAAGGAACAAAGACCAGGAAATAACAACGTATTAGCTAAGGTTCTGTTGATTGAAAGCAACAGAACCTAATTCTGGCTAGCTTAAACCATGCTAGGATTTAATGAAGAATACTGCAGAATCTTAGATATCTTATGACTGGGAAAGAGGAGGTTCAGGCAGTTCCTGGGATGTCGGCAACAGGTAGCTGTCAATTAACTGCCCCCACACCACCCACTGCTGCCGTCATCAATATAGCACACCACGATGGCTCCCAGCCTCTGTACGTCTGGGTTCCGGTGTTCAAATTCTAGAGACAGCAAGAGAAATCCCATTGAGTCAGGGATCCTTCCCTGGGTCACACTCCCTGCATATGGTCAGAAATGCAGGATTATGTACTAAAGACACAGCTAAAGAGGACCCACTTCACTGTTTTGGGACCATTTGCAGGGGAGGCAAAATTGTGAGCTACTCACTTAAAGAGGTGATAACCATAAGTTTGCAGGAAAAAAAATTGGAGAAGAGAAGGATAACACTATCCTACGGTTTCTTCTGAAAATGGACGAAGGGAACAGCATTTCCATTTGGAAATTCTCTCCTGGCATTTCAATATTTATGGATTCTGAATTCTGAGAAAAGTCAGTTGAGAAATTAGGAAAATGGGAAGGAACATTCTAATTTTCCTGTGAAAATTACAGCTTAATAGTCAGTATAGAGAACTTACTGGCTTGAAGAAATGCACTGACTTCAAGTCAAGCAAGATGAGGAAGCACTGACATGTGGAGATGAAAGTTAAGGTGAACAGGACAGGAGCAGTAAAGGAGCCTCAGTCAGACTTTCTTGTATCTGTTGCTGTGTTACAAGTGTGTGTTCATGGCCTTGTCCACTGCTAACAGTGAACCATTCCTGCAAATAAATATTAATGTGTTCATAGGCATAGTATATGTTTTACAAATCCTATGAGAGGTTTTCTAAGAAATGCCAAGTTTTAGAAACACAATATGCCCTTAAATCGGCAATTTTGACAGTTGCTTCTTTCTAGTACTATTCATCTTGCCAGGAGATCAGAATGTTATGTTATTTAAATGGTATTGGAGGGGATGATTGATGCCTTGTTTAACAATGTCATGTAAACAATGATTAAAGCATTATGTATTTGTGGTGTTACCTTTCAATCGTTAAAGGACTTTTCTTTAGCATTTATTTTGTGATAATATTCATTTCTTTTTAATGTTTTCTCTATTAATGCTATTGGATTTTATAATCTTGTTACAACATGTTGGCTCATAATAATAATAAATCATCATTTGTTATCATATCTTTTTAAAACAGAAGACTACTAAAACTTTTCATATAATCCTGTTACAGAAAAAATGACTATTTGCTTGTTATTATAGTCACTTATTATTTTTCAAAAACTTGTAAGTGAAGTGTTATGAAAATCATATGAATTTGGGAATTCCCAAGCATTCTCAGAAATTCTATTTCCTTGTTCCCAAATCCCAATGATTAATATCTGCCAGGAGTCGGAAAACAGTGAAAGGAAGTAACATTCTATGTTGGATACCTGGTAGGGTTAGTGAAGAAACGTTATTGCTGAGCTCTGTGTTACGCTCACGAATGATGCCATTGAGGAAGTCACGCTTGTTGAAAGGAACGCAGATACACAAAGAGTTTTGCTGCTGTCTGTTGGATAAGAACCCCCTGGTCGATTTCAGCTCCTACTGCAAGTTACAAAAATCAATCCAATGATAAATGAAAAGTGCCCAGTGTGCTGGGAAATAACTTATTTTTTGGCTTCAGAGGAAATTTTAGAAACAGTGCCAAGTGAAACGTAAAAACAAACTACGAAGACGTTCATGAATTTCCCTCTGAAGCTGACAGCCGTATTTTAGCAGATGGAACTCCTACTATTAGCCCAACTCTTGGGTTGAAACAGTGTGTCCAGGAAACCCTATGTTAAAATGCAATGTGTTGGGGATATTGTTCCTCTATTTGCTTGAGTTAATTTTCAAATTAGTGTACTCTTGCTTAGCTGTGCTCTGAGGGAATGAACAAAAGATTGGTAAACTCTGATGGAGAACACTGGTCAGGCAGGGCACATAGAATCCCTGGAGATGGTGGTTCCTGACAAATGGGGGAGGAGGACCTGAGCCAGGCTTGGGCTGGGCTGGAGGAACATGAAGATGGGATCTACTCACAACCCCCAAAACTGAGGGGTCCTGGTAACACATTATTTCACCCTCAGCCATGCAAATTTATTATTTTTATGGATAAAATAGCTTTAAAAAACTAATTTACATTGAAATGTTAAAATATTTATATAGAGATTAGAAATATTTATATAGAGATTATTGGGAATCCCCTCCTAAAGCCCAAACATAAAAACTACCAAAAAAAAAAAAAATTCCGTGTAGGCTAAGATTGCAAATGACTGATGGAATGTAATTTAAATTAAACATGGAAAATATATTTCCTCTTTAATAAAGATCTAAATTCTATTCTTTTTAGGAGCCTTCAGAAATGAAATTCAACTATTAAAAAAAGTATAGAGAAGCCTTTAGAAAAGAAACTTTTCTTTTGCTGTATTATATATTAAAGAACTTTGATGAGAATAGTTCTAAAGTGTCTAATAATCGATTACACTGATGTTTCTAGGTATTGTGGGGAACACCTAGAAATTAAATCTTCATCTTTGGCAGATCAGAGGCCTATTATTTTTAGGTAAAACAATTAAAATCTGCTTTTAATAAATCACAAATTTTGCAAGTTAGCCATTAATAGTAAGTGCTTTTCAAAGTTTGGCCCAATACATGAAAAAGCCAGAAAAACATACCTGCATTAGTTTTGCCCATCACCTTCTTATGCTGGCCTCAGGAGATTTATTAACAGCATTCAATATTTTAGGTAGGCTGGATGTGGTGGCTCATGCATGTAATCCCAGCACTTTGGGAGGCTGAGGTGGGAGGATGGCTTGAGACCAGGAGTTCAAGACCAGCCTGGTCAACCTAGTGAGCCCCTCGGTCTCTCTGAAAAGAAAAAAATTTAGGTATCCTGTGGCTACCTCCAAAAACAAACTCCAGAGGAACTGAATTTTTTTTTTTAATTTCATGTGTTGGTATAATGGCTTCTTTTGCAGTTACTTACGAAGAATTTAAGGGTCAGTAAAAATATTTTTTCATCCTTAATAACATGAATTCTCTAATTTGTGTGTGATATAATGTTAGATATTGTGCCAAAAGTGTTACATAGACATAATCCATGCCCATTTTCAAAGATAATACTAATATAGAGAATAAGAATCATTATTATTGTAGTAATTATTATTTTAGTAATAGTAGTAATAATCAAAACAATTACATCAAACACTTATTAAACCCTTATTATGTGATAGGTACTGTGTAACCAATTTCCACATATTAGCTCCTTAAATGTGATCACTAACCCCATGAGGTAGGTAGCATTATGTCCATTTTATAGATGCAGAAACTGAGCTTTGAAGAGGGAAAGCAACTTGCCCAAGGCCATGCAGGCAGTCATTGATAAGGGTGGGGAGCGAGAAGTTGAAGTCTGAGATGTAAGTTCACAGACACGAGTACACAAACACATACAAGATACTCGTATGACTTGTGGGGTTGCTTGAAATATGTAATTGACTTTCCCCAGCACAAGATAGTGTTTGGACAGATTTCAAAGGGATCTAACACTTCCTCAGAGGACTGCCCTATGACATTTTTCCATGTGCTTTTCTGCCTCTTGTCCTATACTTTTGGCATTTCTTCTGCTCTTAGAGGCAATGAGTCAACAGCATATTTTTAGCACCTCCTGTGTTCATGGAAGTGGCCCCTGACTCAATGGGAGTGTATAACTACCATGGGCCAAATCAGTCTGCTTTGCTGTTAGCCAGGGGATTATAGAAGAACACGCTCCCCTGATTCCAACAGAACTTGCTGCCACTCTGATGTCTTCATTGTAAGGCCTCTAAATGAATGTTCAAGAAATTCATGTTAAAGGCACGTGTCATATGTGTAACTTGTAAACATTTGTGTACTTGTCTCTGTGTCCTTACACCTCAGGCTTCAACTCTTGTTTTTACCTTTATCAATGACTACCTGTGTGCTGTGTGGCTTTGGACCAATTGCTCACCCCCTCTAAAGCTCAGTTTCTGCATCTGTAAAATGGATATAATGCCATATATACATAGATATAGATATACATACACCAATATATATACACACATATATATGTGTGTATATACATATATATATAATATACAAACTGAAATATATAGTTATATAAATATTTCAGTTTAAGTTTCAAAAATCACTGGAGGGTATTTTTATAATACCCTTCAGCAATTTTACCTGCTGCCTTTGCACATTCTGGTGAATTTCTAAATGGAAGTCTGATAGAGATTAATCTTTTAATGCATCATAAATAAAAAAGAAAATCACAGAATGATGTAGCTGGAGAGGACCCTGGGGATCTAGTGTTTCATGAAAGATTAATGTCCTTGATCTGTTTGTAAGTGTTTTGGAAAAATCTTCCATGGTCAAATAAAACTTGGCAATGTTGGATTAAAGTTAAATAGGTTTTTTTTTTTCCTGCAGAACTTCATAGTCTTTAATATGCTAATATGTTTTGTGAATCTACAAGGAATGAAGTGTTTCAATGCTTATTTTACCCAGATTCTCATTTTGGGACAGGCTGGTCAAGCTGAGTCAGCTAGTATATTCTCTAGATGGAGATGATGGCTGATGCCTTTTTGAGAGCAAGAGAGTCCCCAGGGGAAGCAAGGGTATATCAGTTGCTCCATTTCATGCCAAGGATCCTCAGTCTTTAGAGGCTCAGAGAAGGCTGAAAGGCTACTCTAGGCTATCAGGGCTACCATTCATTGTGACCCATGCTACAGAGAAGCTTTGAGCTCAGTGCAAAGGAGTGACCAGCCCTTGAGAATCAGGAAAATTTATTTATTCCTGACCTAGTCCACTGAGGACATACAAGGAATGGGGCAGGGGAGTGTCACCAGCTATGGTTACAAGCTAGTCTGATTCTCTTTCATTAAGAAAACTGGTCCCTGTGAGTTTAGATTGGGAAGCACCAGGTTAAAAATTTTTTAGGCCAGGAGTGGTGGCCACTGTACTCCAGCCTGGGTGACAGAGTGAGAATCTGTCTTAAAAAAAAAAAAAAGTTAAGTGATGTCTTCTGTTGAGGACCTCTCAGAACTTTTAATATGAAAGTGTGCATTGTGAAGAATGGGAGTAGAGTGTACAGGAGTTTTAAAAGCTACTTGGTCATGAAACTCTTGCTTTGTGCAGGATTCGAGGGGCACTAACATTCTGAGGAAAATATTTTGGGAAACATTGATCTAATCCAAACTTCTCATTTTACCAGCAAACAACTGTGGGGCCCTCTAAGTTTCCTTTCTCCATCATTGTGACAAATTCATTGGAATTAATTCAATTAAACCTGGGGTCAGCTTTGAAGAGATTTATTTAGCAGGTAAATCTGTTTTGTACATTTTGAGGGAGTTCTGAGTTTCCATAGTCAAAAACCACAGATCAATTTAACCAACCTTTATGGAATATCACCTATGGCCCAAAGACCCTTTAGCTACAGTGATGGTCTACAAAAATATAAACTGTAATTCTTGCAATACAGGAGATTAGTAATAATGGTAAATATAATGATGATGATACCATGAATAGCTAACATTTATTGAATGCCTTTCTATTAGTCAGGCACTTTACTAAGTATTTTAATCCTCCCAACAATTTATGAGGTAGGGATTATAATAATTCCCATCTTATAGTGAGGACACTGAGGTTAGGAAATTATCCTAGCCTAAATGTTAAGTATAAGCATGAATAGAAAGGTGTTATCAGCCTATAAGACATTCCTTTATGAGTGATACAAAGTCCTATATAAATTCAGAGAAAAGAAAAGTGGTTTTAGAAATCCTTGATCAGTGAGTGTGAAGCATGTGGTGGCCCGGTTACTGTTTGGTTGCCCATCTCTCCTCCCTCTGGGGATCAGCACCCCCTTACTTTGGAAGAATTGTTTTCCTTTTCACTGTAAGGTTCTTTCTGGCTATGTGATGGGGCACATTGCCTCAAACTAGCCCTGTTCCAGTCTTAGAGAACCTTGAAATTGGAACCAAGGGAAGAGGATTGCCTCTTGAATGGTAATTCTCTAAAATCTAGTCTGAGGTGCTGGTGCCTAATCCCTGGGTCTGTGGAAGGAGCTGGGCTGTGAGAGGGGAGAATGATGTTGATGTCAAGAGAGAGGCAGGTGCTAGGAGCAGAGAGATGGAGGCCTGGAGGGTTTCTGGGCTTCTCTGAGGCTTAGGGTTTGGATCATTGTCTTCGTTACTGCAACAAAGGATTTACCATACCTGCTGTTCTGGGAATGAAACTGTCGTGCTTTGCAAAATAAAGTGTCATTAGAAAGAGATCTTAAAAACCCCACACCATAGACAGGTGCACAGATCCGTAGAAGTGTTAAAGTTCTGTCTGTTGGATGCTAAGCCAAGACTCTTAAGTATGTTCTAAAGAGAAACTGGTGTGTGTAGGCTGTGCACTCCCAGGGAGATAAAAAGTTAGGAACTTTATGGGTTGGGCTTGGTGGCTCCCACCTGTAATCCCAGCACTGTGGGAGGCTAAAGTGGGCAGATTGATTGAGCTGAGGAGTTTGAGACCAGCCTAGGCAACATGGTGAAACCCCATGTCTACAAAAACTACAAAAATTAGCTGGGCGTGGTGGCATGTACCTTTAGGCGGGAGGATCGCTTGAGCCCAAGAGGGAGAGGGTGCAGTGAGCCATGATTGTGCCACTGCACTCCACCTGGGTGACAGGAACTTTATGGGGAATGGGATCTTGGAGACTGAGTAGAGACTAGAGGAAAAAAAAAAAACTACCTCCCCAACTGGCCACACTATTCTTTTAAAAAAATGTTAATTGACAAATTAAAATTGTATGTATTTACGGAGGTATAATGTGATGTTATGATATATGTATACATTGTGGAATAATTAAATCCAGAGAATTAATAGATTCATCACCTCAAAACCTATCTTTTTTGTGGTGAGAACATTTGAAATTTATTGTCTTAGCAATTTTGAAATACACAATACTTCATTGTTAACTACAGTCACCATGCTGTGCTGTAGATCTCAACAAAATGTATTCTTCCTGTCTCAACTACAACATTGTACTCTTTGACAACATTTCCCCTTTCCTCTCACCCCCTCCAAAAACACCCATTCTTTATGTTGAAGAGAATGGCTAAAAAGTCCCAGCAGGTTTCAACTGACGGCTTCAGTGGTTGTCCCATCACACTTCAATGTTATTAATAGAAAGGGGAGGGGCCATACATAATTCGGACAGGCGGAAAGTACCATTGTAACCACTTTCCTGACTTCACAGAAAAAGTCCTCTTGTTTTCATCTGTAAAATGGGAACTGCGTGAATACCATTCTTCTTTTCTTCAGCCTCCAAAGAAAAAACAGATGCAAAGCCTTTTATCAATTGCAAAACAGTATACAATGTGTGTTATTACTCACAGTTGTCTTACTGTGACCAAACACTTTATAAGCCTGCGGCAAGTCAGCCTTACTCTCAGGAAGTGGACAATATTTGGGGAAGGAGAAGCAGCAGGATCTTTCAGGACAGTAGCCTTGGTGGGTCCAAAAATTCCTTGAGTGAAATGGGAGACAAAACTTTCTTCCTGCTTTGGGGTTTATCCTGTTAGTCTTTTCTCTCTTCACTCCTATTTTCTATGGAGAATTTCCTGGTTTTGGAGTTTGGGTGCGTTTTATGGAGAGGAGGCAGAACATCTTTAGCTCCAGCAGAATGAAAGGATACATGCAAAGGAACCTAGCACAGTATGTGGTACCCAGTTCCCCTTTAACTTGGCTTTATTCATTCACTCCTGGTAGGGCATTAGTAAGGGATTTAGCCCCCTCCTATTGAAAACGATTAATTCAGGGAAGAGTTCAGGCAGTGTGGACAGATACAGTGTAGGCCAAGCCTGTTTCTAAGGCAGGAGCTGGGTAGGGAGGGTGAGAAGGGCGAGAAGAATAGGGAAATATGTGTCGTCTGTGTTGCTGCTGTTGCAACCACCACAACAAACAAACAAGTGAAAAAAAAAAAAAATAATTGTCCATACCGGAAAGTGTGCTGTTTTGGAGGAGGCTGGGGAAAGTGTGGATGGCTGGAGTGGGTCCTGTTGGATTGAAGTCTGACAGTGGTGATTCCCTTCAACAAATGGTCGGGGTGGGAGGGTACACACACACACACACACACACCCCCCACACGCAGCGCCCAGCCTCCGATTTCAGCGCTGGCAAGAGATAACCATTCTTAGCTCGCCTTTCCAGGGTTATTTTTGGCTGAGGCTGTTCGCTGATGGCAAAAGGTTTCAGCCCCCTCCCAAATCCCTCCCCGTGCTTGTTCTAAAGAGAAAGTGGTGCGTGTAGGCTGCGCACTCCCAGGGAGACAGGGAGACGGGCCTGGCGCTGGAGAGGAACCCAGACTCTGCCCAAAGTCTCGCCGCCTGCCTGCTGTTTTCTGGCGGAGGGTGTGCCCCGGAGGGTGGCGATCGCGCGTGAAGGCTGGGGCCAGGCGCAGGTGCAGGCGTCACCGGGGTCGGGCTAGCAGGCCCTGGAATCAGGCTTTTGGGACACCCCGAAAGTGAGTCCAACTTGGGGAGGAACTGAGGGCATCTCGGGCGGTCTGGCAGCGGAGAAGGTGGGCGGGAGAAAACTTTACAGGAAGGCAGAAGCAATCTCCGCCGAGGGAGTCAGCGAGCGGCCGCGCGGAGAGGAAGGGCGGGCAGTCCCCAGGCGGGAGGGCGCAGGGCGCAGGGTGCAGACCTGCCGGAGAGGGGGCCCGGGCGTGAGGCCGAGTCCCGGCGCGAGGCCAGGCTGGAGGAGGCCCCCGGCAGGCTGCAGATTCCCTCCGGCCCCAGGAGCCGCAGCAGGACCTGCCAGGAGGCACCACGGAGGGGAGCCCCATCCCGGTGCTGACAGTGCCCACCGTGCCCTATGAGGACCGGCGGCCGGCCGGCGGCGGGGGTCTGTGGCGACCTACCGGCCTCTTCGAGGGCCAGCGCAACTACCTGCCCAAATTCATCCAGAGCGTGCTGTCGTCCATTGACCTGCGCGACCGTCGGGGCTGCACCACTGTGGTGGGCAGCGACGGCAGGTACTTTAGCAGGACGGCCATTGAGATCGTGGTGCAGATGGCCGCGGCCAATGGGGTGAGTGTCCGGATGCCCCTCGCTTCCCGCCTCGCCGCCGCCATGCCCTCTCCTAGCCCTTGTCCCCCTGCTGCCTCCGGGCCCAGCTGGGAGACCCCTGCCCGGCCCCGGCTTTGCTTCCTCACTCCCGCGTCCTCACCCTCCAGCGCCCCACTCCCGCCGCGCTCGCAGCCTCCCCGGCGCACCCCGGACACTGGGTTCTATTAGTACCCACCGCCTCCAAAAGCCTTGAGGGGTGTCCGTCGTTCCTGGAGCCACTCTGGTCGCCCTGGACTCTTTTCCGACTCTGCACACATCCCGCACCTGCTCATTTTTCTTTCGGACATTCTCTTACCCGGCCCTGTAGATTCCAAGGCAGCTCCCAGTTTTCCATATTGTTCCCAACGTGTTCACTGCCCACAGTCCCCACACAAACTTCTTTCCCAGGCTCACAACATAGTCCCTCTGCCCCGTGCCCTTTTTGCAATAATCTGCCAGTCCCCTAAGTCTTAGCTCTGCCTATGTAACAGTAGTGGTGTCTCAGAACACACACACACACACACACACACACACGATCCCTGACATATTTGGCAAGAGTAGGCCCTGAAGGTTTTTAATATTTTGGTTCTTTAACCCAGTGGAATTACTGAATGATTTATTTAATTAGGGTAGGGATGGAGTGGATCCATTTGATGCTAAACAGCCTGAGCTTGCAGTTCCCAGGGGGCATATCTCTAAATGGTCTGAAATGAGATTTGCAGTGGTTTTCTTAATGCAATTCCCAACTTCTCTCCAAATGCCTTTTGACATTTGACAACATTTCATGCCTCTTCCCCTTTCGCTTTTCATCCTTGTTTTCTCTCCCTTCTCCCACGACCTCGGTAGTCTTCTGCAATCCAGATTCTCAGACTTCGGGTTTTTCTCCCTCTGCCCCTTTCCTCTCTGTCCTATAACTAGAAGCACCTTTTGGCATAGACCCGTATCCCAGTTTCCTCTTTCCCAGGTCCAGCAGCATCTCAAGGACATCTACAAGAGGGTTACCTAACTTCAGGGGTCTCTGAATGATATGTGGGAAACATCGTCTAAAAAAGTAATTTTATCCTTATTCATGCAACCAGACCCACACTCATAGAACTTTTCTTTAAGGGGAGTGTCTTGCAGATGTATAAATGAGTGTAAACATCTTTAAAAGCGAAACTGAACAATTCCCTGGCATTTGAATTCCCTCCTTCCTTCCCAACCCTCTCCTTTTCATTTTCTCATTTGTTATTAAAAACATTTTTAAAGGATCTCCATGCTTCATATTTACCTACTATAATTCCTCCTTCTCGGTGTTGCAGGGATGGGGAAAGAGGATTTTTTAAAAAACACAATAAAAAGCAATTGGGAGAAACAGGGCCAGTGGTGTTGGGGTGGGTAGTGGAATTGTGATTTTTGACTCCAGTAGACAATGATGCTGGATATATGGGGTTTGATTTCTCTCTGGCTCCTCACTTGAGATTGATGAAGTTTGGCTAGAATCAGGGAGTTGAAGAGAGGTTGACAAATGGTCTTTCACTCTTCTCTGACAGGCTGTTCCTGTGGAGTGATGGAGAATAATGAGCCTTGGGAGAGCTATGGGAGCTCTCATACTCCTTCCCGAGCCAATTTCTTAGGGAGTGAGAGAAACATGGCCTGTCCAATATTTGTTGTGGGTCAGGATATTTTTGAAGCTACGGTTGTTGATTTGCATGGGAAAATTATTATGTCTTATTATTTCTTGTCCCACTTTACCATAAGGGCTCCTCAGCTTCTTACTTCAATGGGTCTTCCATGACAAACACACTTTATTAACTCTAAGAGTGGAATTTATTTTAACAGATAATTAGCATAGGTCAATATATGTTAAAATAGAGTCAAATTAAACCTACTAGCTGTTATAAAGGACAGATGACAAAATCCACATAGAAGCATCGACTCTTAAATAATCTGAAAGTACTACTTCTAAGAGGGGCGGGCATGGGTGAAGGGAATGGTGGACATGTTTCAGAATTTCAAACGCCAACCTTAACCAATCGTTTCCTCATTTTGTTCACCTTCTTGGGGGCTTATGCTAAAGTGAAGTGAATAGCCATAAGGCTGGCTTCAGGAGAAAGGTGGTCTAAAAGAACTGGATAATTATAAGCAAAATTGGTCTCGAATGATTGAAAATTGATGAGAATGTGCTTGTCTCCTGATTTGGCATCCTGAGTTAGACTCAGGAATACTGAACATGGATCCCAAAGGCTTTGGTCTTTTTTGATATCCTATTGGATAATCATAAGCAGGCTAGAAAAATAGGAAACTAGAATTTATTCTCTTTGAACTGACAAATCTGACCAGTGGGCTGCATTCTCTATATCTGAAAAATCTTGGTTTTGATTGAAAAAGTTAATTTTACAAAGCAATTTTCTTTTTTTAAATTAAATTTCATTTTTTTTGAGACAGGGTCTCACTTTGTTGCCCAGGCTGGAGTACAATGGTACAGTCTTGGCTCACTGTAGACTTGACCTCCCCAGATTCAGGTGATCTTCCCACCTCAGCCTCCTGAGTAGCTGGGGCTATAGGTGCACGCCACTACGCACAGCTGATTTTTGTGTTTTTACTACTCATAGGGTTTCTCTGTGTTGCCCAGTCTAGTCTCAAACTCCTGATCTCAAGAGATCTGTCTGCCTTGGCCTCCTAAAGTGTCATGAACCACCATGCCCAGCCTACAAAGCAATGTCCTAGGAAAAACTACAGTTACTCTTTGATTATGTAATTGCTGGAGAAGAAAAGCATGGTATTTCTAAAATGATGAACTATATTACTTATATTTTAATATCTCATAAAGTTTGAAGTAGACATTTCAAATATAAACATGTATAAAAATTTTTATAAATTAAAAATATAAAATCAAAAACATTTTACAATTATTTTATTATAAAATTATTATTGAATCAAAGACATTATAAATTTAAACAACTTTTTAAAAAATTTATTTTGGGATTTCCCATGGAGTGATGGAGAATAATGAGCCTTGGGAGAGCTACGGCAGCTCTCATACTCCTTCCTGGGCCAACTTTTTTAGGAAATGGGAGAAATATACCCTGTTCAATGTTTATTGTGGGTCAGGATATTTTTGAAGCTATAGTTGTTGATTTGCTTCAAACTTTAAAAAAATTATTATAAAATTATGGGATGTAAAAAAATTTATTATAAAACTCTGAAATTTTCAAACTTTCAGAAAAGCAGAGAGATGAGATTAATGGCACTCACAGGCAAGCATAGAACATAGATTGTAAACATTTTGCTATATTTGTGTCATGACTATTTTTTGCTTGTGTTTGAAAGTCTATTAAAGAAAATGATATTTTACCCCTAAATTCTTTAGTACAGATTTCTAAAAAAAAGAACATTTTCCTGTATAGTTACAAAATCATCTTTTCAAACAAAATAAAAAATGGCTTTTTTATATCATTTATTACCCAGTCCACATTCAGATTTCCTCAATTATTATGAAATGTCCTTTTATTTTTTGAGACAAAGTCTTGCTCTTTCACACAGCCTGAAGTGCAGTGAAACAATCATAGCTCATTGCAGCCTCAAACTCCTGGGCTCAAGTGATCTTCCTGCCTCAGCTTCCTGAGTAGCTAGGACTATAGGTGCACACCACCATGCCCAGCGAATTTATTGTTTTTGTAGAGATGGAGGACTTACTACGTTGCCCAGGCTGGTCTCAAACTCCTGGCCTCAAGTGATCCTTCCAGCTTGGTCTCCCTGAAATATCTTTTGTGGCTGGTTTGTTCAAATTAGTTTCTTCTAATCAAGGGACACACATTGCATTTGATTATTTAGCTCAAGACTTTTTTAACCTGGAAAATACCCATACTCTTTGTTTATGTATTTATTTAGTGAAATTGACTTGTTGAAAAACTAGTCAGTTGTCCTGTAGAATATTTCCCCTTCTGGAATTTTCTGGTTGCTTTTTATGGTGTCATTTAACTTTTCACTCTGTTTTTTCCTGGTTAACTGGAAGTTAGTTCTAAAGGCTTTTAGGCCTGCCATAACAAAATACCAAAAACTGGATGATTTATAAAGAACAGAAATTTATTTCTCACAGTCCTAGAGGCTAGCAAGTTTAAGATCAAGGAGCATGTGGTTTTGATATCTGGTTAGGACCAACTTTCTGGTTCATAGATTGGCCTTCTTGCTGGGCCCTCACATAGTGGGAGAGACTAGCTAGCTCTCTGGGGCCTCTTTTATAAGGGCACTAATTCCAATCATGAAGCCTCTGTCCTTATGATCTAATGACCCCCTAAAGGCCCCACCTTTTAATACCAGCACCTTTGGGGTTAGGATGTCAACATATTAATTTTGGGAAGACATACACGTTCAGCCCATTGCAAGGTTTAGTTAGATTCAGGTTCAACTTCTTTTTTTAAAGACTATTTCATAGGCAATAATGTGTATTCACATCCCATCATTAGTGATGGTGAGATGATCGCAAGGTTAGGGTGATCACTGCCTATCTCCTCTGCTATATTCCCCCTTGGGTCAAGCCAGTAGTCTGTGACGTGAACTTTGTACCATGTGTATATTCAGTTATATTCTGTATCAATAGTTACTTGATTGTTTTAGCATTTATTAATGATCCTTGCTTGAGTTGATTATTTCATTAGGGGTTTCCAAATGGTGAATTTCTAATTCTCTAATTCTATCTACATGTTTTAGCTGGCATTTTTCTATAAGCAGACCATTTTCTTCACAACTGGGTTATTTGGCTACCCTGAAACATAGTTCCTTCCGGGAAGGCAGAACATATGTTTATTTCTGTCTTTTAAAAATTACTGGTGTATGGAGTGAAGATTAGGTGAGCTAACTACATCCACAGGTGACAAATGAATTTTGTTTTGTCTCACTTTTGCTTTTTTGAATATCACTGTGGCTGCTTGGATTTTTATATTTAATTTGAATGGATTAGGGAATAAATGAGAAGATAGGTTTTATCTGTTTCTGTAGTTTTTATGTGGCTGTGTGAACTTACTTTTAAAAATTCCCAGAAATATTTTAATTCCCCTTTAAAGATATAAACTATGTCATACTATAAAGCAAAAGAAAAACCAATCATGTGAAGAGTAAATAGTATCGTTTAAACGAATTGTGGTTAAGCTTAATTTGTAACTGATTAGTTTTTTATTTTCTTTCTTCTTTTATCTGCTTCAGAGCCTCTTCAGTGGTTTAGATCTTCTATGTGTCAAATTATTCTAATCTCTTAAAAAGTTTAAGAGCTAAAATACAACACAATGACTACAAGAATGCCTTTGTCCTTTTCTGGGTAGGTACACCTAAGGCAACTTCTTTTTCTCTTCTTTGTTCTCTTCTTCTTTCTTATTCTTAAATCAACTTCAATATTGGACAGATGACAGCACTATGCCTGCCTCAAGATGTTTCTGACTTTTTCTTTTTCTTTTTCTTTTTTCTTTTTTTTTTTGAGATGGAGTCTTGCTCTGTCACCCAGGCTAGAGTGCAGTGGCACAATCTTGGCTCACTACAACTTCTGCCTCCTGGGTTCCAGTGATTCTCCCAACTCAGCCTCCTGAGTAGCTGGGGTTACAGGCATGCACCACCACGCCTAGCTAATTTTTTGTATTTTTACTAGAGATGGGGTTTCACCATGTCGGCCAGGCTGGTCTTGAACTCCTGACCTCAAGGGATCTGCCTGCCTTGGCCTCCCAAAGTGCTGGGATTACACGTGTGAGCCACTGCGCCCGGCCGTTTCTGACTTTTTCTAAAGTCTTCTTTCTCTGGAGATGACATTATATAATAGCACTGTTCAATAGAATTTCTTTGATGATGGAACTGTTCTATAATCTGCATTGTCCCAGCCACTAGCCATATGTGACTACTGTAACACTTGAAATGTGGCTAGAGCAACTGAAGAACTGAATTTTGCATTTTACTGAATTTTAATTAATTAAAATAGAAATGCAAATAACCATAAGTGGTTAGTAGCTACCATACTGGACAGCAAAGATCTATAATTCAGCATTTAAAATCAATTTTGTTTTGTTTTCAAAAATGGAGTCAGACTTTTACAACCCAAAAGAACTGTAGGTTAAATTAAGGTAAATCACCAAATACTACATACACATTTGGGAAATCCAAACCAGATTTTTTCATGTGATAACCACACCCTCTTTTGACTTTAGCCTTGGAGGTAATGGAGTATGGCAGAAAAAACCCTGTATCAGCAGCTGGAAGACTCACCTTCTTTTCCTAGCTCTGCCATATATTGACCAAAAGAGTCAAAATCCATTCAGATGGAGGAGGGGCCTTGGAATTTTGTTTTTGGTTTTCACATACAAGTTGGAGGGCAGATGCGTTAGCCTCTTGAAATACCCAGAAACCACTTGTTTCCTCATCTAAAAATCAGGTATGACAGGATCATTTAATTATCCTGGAAATCAGATGAAGCACTGCATATGGAAGCACTTTGTAACATCGATAGCACTGGGAAATGTAAAGACCTTTTACTGAAATATAAAGGTGTATGGTCGACTGAATATTTCTCAGATAGTTATGATTTGACTGTATATATTGAATATAACCTGTAGTGGGCCCCTTGGTAAACAGCTTACAGTTTTGTTGCAAGTTTTAGCCAAGAGAAAATTTATTTGTTGACTAGTCATGTCCTTTTTTGGCCACATGATGAGCAGGCAAGATGTTAACACACAGTGCACCTTGCAGAATTCAAGAATGTCTCAGTGTCTTGTGAACTAGGAAGCTGAAATGCAGTGGTATGCAGAAGGCTGGCTCAGTAGGAGCCTTGGGAGTGTCCTCCAGATAGATGTCTGTGCAGGTTGTATTTGATTCCAGTTGGCCATGAAAAGCTGGTTGCTCTAAAGAATGAGAATATACTTGGTTTTGCATTTACTAGAACTATCTGGGGAACAAATCTTGGGGTGGAAGAAAGAAGGGAGGGAGGGAAAGCTGTGCTTCAATACCTAGGGCTTCTTTCCTGGAATGGATCTGAGAATCTGGGATTGGGTGGCTAATATCTCATCTCTAGAAGGGAGAAAGAACTGGGTGGTGATGGCTTTGTATTTTCTATTGGAGTTCACTAGAGAATAGGTGAATGGAATGGGCTGCTATGATCCAGACATTAGGGAGGACAGGTTTGTGATACATTAGAAAACTTGAATGAGCCCTTCTATGATTCTCTCTTCCCTCTTTCTGCTTCCCGTTCTTAATCACCATCCGCAGGTTGTGGAATTAGCAAATCTATTATGTGAGCAATAGCAAACTTACAGGAGCCCTTGGCTCCATCTATCTCCCTGTTTGTGTCAGTTCCTTCTGGATGCTTTTAGTCTGTGGTCTTCATTCACTCTTTTTATGGGGAAGTAAAAGGAGTGGGACAGATTATGAGAACAGCTGGGTCCTCCCAGTTGCTGGGGTGGTTATTTTAAGGTTTGTTTAATGTGTCCAGAGACCCAGATGGCATTTTTAACTAAGCTGCTTTATTAAATCTTGTGATAAAGCATAGTGATGTTTATTGAATAGGCAGACACGCATCAGCAACATTATGCGTGAAACTTGCTCTAAGAATTTTCTATAAAACATCTGTTCTCTTTGAGCCTTTTGTGAACTCTGGAAGTTTGCTAGTTTCTATACAGACTTGAGGACAAGAAGTTGGAACCCACTTTTGGAGATGTCCAAGCATAGGTATTGGAATCATTAATCCTAACCCTCTCAGTTTTAAGGCCCCGGATACCCTTCTGTTAGACAACAGTAACATGAGCAAGCACTGTAATAACATTTAAACAAGATTATTTGGAAATAATGGACAAGAAAAATTAGTATACATTGTTTGGGGATTTTAAAATTAAAGATAAAAAGCTAGGGCTTCAATGACCTGTGCCAGCCTATAGCCTTAAGAGTCAATTTGCAAACACTCAAGATTTGGCCAATATGCCTCTACTACTTCTACTTAACACAGTCAAAGGGAAATTTTTAGAGTCTTTCATCTGATTTGACCCCCTTAGTTACGAATAAGAGGATATCTAGAATATATATGTGACTTGTTAAAATGAAAATCCACCTTCTCTGAGTCTTCAAATATCTTTCATATCTTACATTTTTAGTCACATCAACTATTGAAGTCATGTCCGTAGTTGCATGAAAAGAAAAATTTCAGGAACATTCAACCTCAAAAGTTCTTTTTCTTAGTCTGAAGTCGTAGAAGCATTTGACTTTTACTTTCTCTTTTTAAGTTTGTACTAGTAGGTATTTTGTATAAATATAATATTTAATTATTGCCTTTGTATTCTTTTTCTCTAGTAAACATCCTGGTTTTTAGCTATCAATATGTAGTTTTACATTTAGGGATTTCTAATGGAAAGAGAAAGGAATCTGAAATCAGAGGATGAGAGTTTATTCTACTTGACCAAACACATACAAAATACTGGAAGGAGAGTTTTACAACAAATATTTAATATCTATGACATGTAAAACGTTTTTGAAATCAAGAAAATTCAAACAATTCAATACAAATATCATCAATAATAACACATGAACAGGTGGCCAAACTTATTAATAACCAGAGAAATATAAATTAAAACAATCCATCAACTTGTAAAAAAGTTGAAATTACCCAGAGTTGGTGTAGGTGATGGAAAATTGTCATGTTTGTATACTGTTCATAGAAGTTAAATTGACATAACTTTTTGGTCAGGCAATTTGGAAGTATATATCTAAATTAATAGAGTAGTTTTCTAATAACCTGGGAATCTCTTAATCTAAGAATCTTTACTGTAGATTTTTCTAGAACAAATGTACAAACATCTGTGTACAAGGGTACTCACTGCAGCATTTTGCTAAGGAAAAACTCAGAAAAAAATCTATAGGTTCAACAGAGAACAGGTACATAATTTATGACACAACTGCACAATATACACCACTAAAATAAAGGATACAAATTTATATGTAGTATGAAAAAGATGTGAATGATAGCTTGTTGGTGAAAAACAGCAATGACTGGAATATTGTGTGTAACGTAATCCTGCTTTTCTGTATATAATATAGGCGTAGAAAATAGGATTGAAAGGACATACTCTAGTCAACAGTGTATATAGCTTGGGTGGAGGGGGTGTATAATGGGGGAGGAGAGTCCCTTTTCCTATCTATTCCATATACGTCTCTGGATTTAAAAGATCATACATGCATATGCATTACCTTCAAAATCAAAATGATAAAGACAAAAGGAGAAGCTTTGGATTTGAATCATGATACTACTGTTTGCAACATCTATGACTGTGGGGAAGTCGCCTAGCCTCCTGGGGTTTATTTCCTCATTTATAAAAATAGGGAAAGTAATAATACTTGTCTACATATCTTCTAGGTTTGTTGGGAGGATTGAATGTGATAATGGGTTACAGCATTATGAATTATTTATTCATATAACACAATTATTATAAAAAGATTTTGCTCTGATTAAAATAAAAGAAGGACGAGATCGTGTGTGTTTTTCAGTCCCAGTAGCTTTACTAACCAGAAAGCGCCTGCTGATGTGGTGATCACAGTTGCTTTGGTGCAGCTTCCTCTTGACTTTTGGCATTTCTCCACGCTGCTAGCTAAGGCTGAGGTGGCGACTGTGGAAGGTGTGATCTCCTCCCCCTCCCAGCACACATTTGTGTGCACACTCACACTCATGCACACACAAACACACACATGCACACTCTATCACAGTACATGAGGTGGCAGCAGCTGCTCTGGCAAAGACTTTCACACAACATAAAGGGCTTTTTTGGTGTGGTCTGTGCATTATTTCCTGTTAAGCATGAGCTGAGTCAGTGCCATGCTTTTCCATCTGAAACCTTTCTGAGGCTCAGGCTTTGTTAAGAGAAAACCCTCTCCCATCCATGCCCACCCCATGGCCCTCTACTGAAGCCAGATCATAATCTGCTCATTTCATGAGGATTTTCAAACTGAACGGACTGGGCCATGTGAGAGATCACTGAAAGGAACAGACCAAGCAGAGGCTAAGAGACTCCACGCTAATCTGCTGAGTCATCTGAAAATGCACAGCTGTGGGAGCTCACGGTGCTTTAAAGTACCTTGGCAGGATGTTTGTTCAGGGGTCCTGTTCCTGCAGCCCTGCTGAATTTTTGGTTAGGAGGCATAATCATTTTTTGGACAGGATCTCCCAAATGTAAAGTGATAGACGCTAATGTGGAATATAATACAGAAGATCCAGCTTGGATGTCATAAATAACAATAAATTGTTTAATCTTGCTGAGTTGTAAATCTATGATTGCCAGAGGTCTTTAGTTCACTGGAACATAGTATGGGGGCAGGGGCACTTAGCAAATAGGCAGTTATTATTTTCCAACCAGACAGAAACTGGTCTGAATGAATTTATCTAAAAAGGCATACACATGTATTTTAATTAATTGTGACAATTACTCAGAGAAAACACATGGCCCTAAAGAGGCTGAGGGGTTTTTTTGTACTACCTATAAATGTATATGTATATTCACCTATATTCTACCTGTGTATAAGTAAGAGAATGAGTTTTTGTTTTGGGGATATATATTTATATGTATCTATACAGATAGATATACACATACATAATTTCTGTCTACCTATTAAGGTGCGGTGCCAGATGGAAAGTATTTTTAAACATTTAGATAGCTTATTCTATAGCATATGTGTGCATATAGCACCCACATAAAGCTTTGTCTCTTTTCTGGATATATTTAACAAGAGGCTAGAACAGAGTCCAAAATGTCAGAAATGTTTGAACATTATATAGAAATGAAGGAGGTGTTTCCAAATGACCTATGTTTCTATGGCAATAAGTAGAACTTGTGCTGTGTTGGATGGGTCAGGAGTAAGGAATATAAACAGTGTAAGTATGGCTATTCCAGGCAGAAATCTACCTTGTAAGAACAGCTTTGTGCAGTGAGCTCAACAACATGGATCAGTTAGCAGTCTGGTTCAGTACAATATTGATCAGGTAGCAAGCCGGTTCAGCAGTGCTAGTCAGAGACAATCAAAGAAGATGCAGATCAGGACAAGGATGCAGACATGTACCTGTCATTACCATGGACTTCAGCAGCTTCTTAGTGAGCAGGTTTATGATCAAAGAAGAAAGACATCGTTGATATGTAAGCATGTTACAATTAATTTGCTGTTTAGTTACTAGCAAACTACATCCAGTTTTTAGGTTTTAGGTTTTTTTTTCTTTTTTCTTTTTTGAAACAGGTTCTTGTTCTGTCATCCAGGCTGGAGTGCAGTCGTTATCCAAGCTCACTGCAGCTTTAAATTCCTGGGCTTCGTGGATCCTCCGAACTCAGCCTCCAAAGAAGCTTGGACTACAGGTGCACGCCACCATGGCCAGCTAATTTTTCTTATTTTTTGTAGAGATGAGGTCTTGCTGCATTGCCCAGGCTGCTCTTGAGCTCCTGGCAGTGTAGATATTTCCATGTTTATAAAGATGGTGGTGTAGATATTTCCATGTTTATACAGATGAGTGTGTAGATATTTCCATGTTTTTAAAGATAGCGGTGTAGATATTTCCATGTTTATACAGATAGCGTTATAGATATTTCCATGTTTACACAGATAGCGGTGTAGATATTTCCATGTATATACAGATAGCGGTGTAGATATTTCCATGTTTATACAGATCACGGTGCAGATATTTCCATGTTTATACAGATAGCGGTGTAGATTTTCCATGTTTATACAGATGGCGGTGTTGATATTTCCATATTTATACAGATGGCCGTGTGGATATTTCCATGTTTATACAGATAGCGGTGTAGATATTTCCATGTTTATACAGATGGCGGTGTAGAAATTTCCATGTTTATAGAGATGGCAGTGTAGATATTTCCATGTTTACAGAGATAGCGGTGTAGATATTTCCATATTTACACAGATATCGATGTAGATATCTCCATTTTTATACAGATAGCGGTGTAGATATTTCCATGTTTATAGAGATGGCGGTGTAGATATTTCCATGTTTATACAGATGGCAGTGTATATATTTCCATGTTTATACAGATGGCGGTGTAGATATTTCCATGTTTATACACATGGCGGTGGAGAAATTTCCATGTTTATAGAGATGGCGGTGTAGATATTTCCATGTTTATACAGATGGAGGTGTAGTTATTTCCATGTTTATACAGATGGCAGTGTACATATTTCCATGTTCACAGAGATAGCGTTTTAAATATTTCCATATTTATACAGATAGAGGTGTAGATATATCCATGTTTATACAGATAGCGGTGTAGATATTTCCATCTTTATACAGATAGCGGTGTAGATATTTCCATGTTTATACAGATCATGGTGTACATATTTCCATGTTTATACAGATAGCGTTGTAGATATTTCCATGTTTACAGAGATAGCGATGTAGATATTTCTATGTTTACGCAGATCGCGGTGTAGATATTTCTATCTTTCTACAGATGGCAGTGTAGACATTTGCATGTTTATACAGATGGCGGTGTAGATACTTCCATGTTTATATAGATGGCAGTGTAGATATTTCCTTGTTTATGTAGATGGTGGTGTAGATATCTCCATGTTTATAGAGATGGCGGTGTATATATTTCCATGTTTATAGAGATAGCGGTGTAGATATTTCCATGTTCATACAGATAGTGGTGTAGATATTTCCATGTATATAGAGATATCGGTGTGGCTATTTCCATGTTTACACAGATAGCGGTGTAGGTATTTCCATGTTTATACAGATAGCGGAGTAGATATTTCCATCTTTATGCAGATGGCAGTGTAGATATTTACATGCTTATACAGATGGCGGTGTAGATATTTCCACATTTATACAGATGCGGTGTAGATATTTCCATGTTTATACAGATGGCGGTGTAGATATTTCCATGTTTATGCAGATGGTGGTGTAGATATTTCCATGTTTATACAGATAGCGGTGTAGGTATTTCCATGTTTATAGAGATAGCGGTGTAGATATTTCCATATTTATACAGATAGCGGTGTAGTTATTTCCATGTTTATACGGACAGCGGCGTAGATATTTCCATATTTATACAGAGAGCGGTGTATATATTTACATGTTTATACAGATCATGGTGTAGATATTTCCATGTTTAAACAGATTGCGTTGTAGATATTTCCGTGTTTATACAGATCGCGGTGTAGATATTTCCATCTTTCTACAGATGGCAGTGTAGATATTTCCAGGTTTATATAGATGGCGGTGTAGATATTTCCATGTTTACAGAGATAGCGGTGTCGATATTTCCATGTTTATACATCGTGCGGTGTAGATATTTACATCTTTATAGAGATGGCAGTGTAGATATTTCCATGTTTATACAGAAAGCGGTGAAGATATTTCCATGTTTATACAGACGGCAGTGTAGATAGTTACATGTTTATGTAGATGGCAGTGTAGATATTTTCATGATTATAGAGATGGTGCTGCAGATATTTCCATGTTTATGGAGATAGCGGTGTAGATATTTCCATGTTTATAGAGATAGCGGTATAGGTAATTCCATGTTTATAGAGCTAGCGGTGTAGTTATTTCCATGTTTATACAGATGGCTGTGTAGATATTTCCATGTGTATACAGATGGCAGTGTAGATATTTCCATGGTTATACAGATGGTGGTGAAGATATTTCAGTCTTTAAACAGATGACTGTGTAGATGTTTCCATGTTTTTACAGGTGACAGTGTAGCTATTCCACGTTTACAGAGATAGTGGTTGAGATATTTCCATGTTTATACACGTAGCGATGCAGATATTTCCATGTTTATACAGATGCTGGTGTAGATAAATGCATGTTTATACAGATAGCGGTGTCAATATTTCCATGTTTATACAGATAGCGGTGCAGATATTTCCATGTTTATACAGATTATGGTGTAGACATTTCCATGTTTGTACAGATAGCGTTGTAGATATTCCCAGGTTTATACAGATCAAGGTGTAGATATTTTCATCTTTCTGCAGATGGCAGTGTAGATAATTCCATGTTTATACAGATGGTAGTGTAGATATTTCCATGTTTACACAGATGGCGGTGTAGATATTTCCATGTTTATGCAGATGACGGTTTAGATATTTCCATGTTTATGCAGATGGGGGTGTTGATATTTCCTAGTTTATAGAGTTGGTGTAGATATTTCCATGTTTATAGATATAGCGGTGTAGATATTTCCGTGTTTTTAGAGATAGCGGTGTAGGTATTTCCATGATTATAGTGATAGAGGTGTAGATATTTCCATGTTTATAGAGATAGCAGTGTAGATATTTCCATGTTTATTCGGATAGCGGTGTTGATATTTCCATGTTTATAGGGATCGCGGTGTAGATATTTCCATGATTATACAGATAGCGGTGTAGGTATTTCCATGTTTATACAGATAGCGGTGTAGATATTTCCATGTTTATACAGATGGCGGTGTAGATATTTCCATGTTTATACAGATGGTGGTGTAGATATTTCCATGTTTATACAGATGAAGGTGTAGGTATTTCCATGTTTATACAGATGTCAGTGTAGATGTTTTCATCTTTATAGAGATAGCGGTGTAGATAGTTCCATATTTATACAGATGGCCATGTAGATATTTCCATGTTTATACAGATGGCGGTGTAGATATTTCCATGTTCATACAGATGGCGGTGTAGATATTTCCATGTTTATACAGATAGCGGTGTAGATATTTCCATGTTTATACAGATGGCGGTGTAGGTATTTCCATGTGTATACAGATGGTGGTGTAGATAGATCCATGTCTCTGTAGATGGTGTAGGTATTTTCGTGTTTATAGAGATGGCTGTGTAGATATTTCCATGTTTATGCAGATGGCGGTATAGATAGATCCATGTTTCTAGAGATGGCGGTGTTGATATTTCCATGGTTATACAGATAGCGGTGTAGATATTTCCATGTTTATAGAGATAGCGGTGTAGATATTTCAATATTCATACAGATAGCGGTGTAGATATTTCCATGTTTATACAGATAGCGGTGTAGATATTTCCACGTTTATACAGATCGTGGTGTGGTTATTTTCATGTTTATACAGATAGCGGTGTAGATATTTCCATTTTTATAGAGATAGCGGTGTAGATATTTCCATGTTTATACAGATGGCGGTGTAGATATTTCCATGATTATACAGATGGCGGTGTAGATATTTCCATGTTTATACAGATGGCGGTGTAGATATTTCCATGTTTATACAGATAGCGGTGTAGATATTTCCAGGTTTACAGAAATAGCCGTGTAGATATTTTCATCATTGCACAGATTGCGGTGTAGATATTTCCATGTTTATACAGATAGCGGTGTGGATATTTCCATGATTATACAGATAGTGGTGTAGATATTTCCACGTTTATACAGATAGCGGTGTAGGTATTTCCACGTTTATACTTATAGCGGTGTGGATATTTACATCTTTATAAAGATAGCGGTGTAGATATTTCCATGTTTACACAGATAGCAGTGTAGACATTTCCATGTTTACAGAGATAGTGTTGCAGGTATTTCCATGTTTATACAGATAGCCGTGTAGAGATTTCCATGTTTATGCAGATAGCGGTGTAGGTATTTCCATGTTTATAGAGATAGCTGTGTAGATATTTCCGTGTTTATACAGATGGCTGTGTAGATATTTCCTTGTGTATACAGATGGCAGTGTAGATATTTCCATGTTTACAGGGATGGGGGTGTAGATATTTCCAAATTTATACAGATAGCATAGTAGATATTTCCATGTGTATAAAAATAGCGGTGAAGATATTTCCATGTTTATAGTGATAGCGGTGTAGATATTTCCAAGTTTATGCGGATAGCGGTGTTGATATTTCCATGTTTACAGGGATAGCGGTGTAGTTATTTTCATGTTTATACAGATAGCGTTGTAGTTATTTCTATATTTATACAGATAGCGGTGTAGTTATTTCCATGTTTATACAGATGGCTCTTTAGATATTTCCATGTTCATACAGATAATGGTGTAGATATTTCCATGTTTATACAAATGACTGTGTAGGTATTTCCATGTTTATACTGATGTTAGTGTAGATATTTTCAGGTTTCTAGAGATAGCGGTGTAGATATTTCCATGTTTGTAGAGATAGCGGTGTAGACATTTCCATGTTTACAGAGATAGCGGTGTAAATTTTTCCGTATTTATACAGATAGCGGTGTAGACATTTCCATGTTTATACAGAGAGCGGTGTAGATATTTCCATGTTTACACAGATAGCAGTGTAGATATATCCATGTTTATTGATACGGCGGTGAACGTATTTTCATGTTTATAGAGATAGTTTTGTAGATATTTCCATGTTTATATACATAGCTGTGTAGATATTTCCATGTTTATACAGATAGCAGTGTTGGTATTTCCATGTTTATACTGATAACGGTGTAGATATTTCCACGTTTATACAGCTCACGATGTAGATAATTCCATCTTTATTCAGATGGCATTGTAGATATTTCCATGTTTATACAGATAGTGGTATAGATATTTCCATGTTTATACAGATGGCGGTGTAGATAGTTCCATATTTCTGGAGATGGCGGTGTAGATATTTCCATATTTATAGACATAGTCGTGTAGGTATTTCCATGTTTATAGAGTTAGCGGTGTAGATATTTCCATGTTTATACAGATGGCTCTGTAGATACTTCCAGGTGTATACAGAAGGCAGTGTAGATGTTTCCATGTTTATAGATATGGTGGTGTTGATATTTCCATATTTATACAGATGACTGTGTAGATATTTGCGTGATTATACCGATGGCGGTGTAGATATTTCCATGTTTATAGAGATAACGGTGTAGCTATTTCCATGTTTATAGAGATAGCAGTGTAGATAATTCCATATTTAGACAGATAGCAGTGTAGGTATTTCCATGTTTATACAGAAGGCGGTGTAGACATTTCCATGTTTATAGAGATAGCAGTGTAGATATTTCCATATTTAGACAGATAGCAGTGTAGATATTTCCATGTTTATACAGATGGCGGTGTAGATATTTCATTGTTTATACAGATAGCATTGTAGATATTTCCATGTTTATACAGATAGCAGTGTAGATATTTCCAAGTTTACAGAGATAGCGGTGTAGATATTTCCATCTTTGCACAGATATCGGTGTAGATATTTCCATATTTACACAGATAGCTATGCAGATATTTCCCACTATACACAGATAGTTGTGTAGATATTTCCATGTTTACACAGATAGCGTTGTAGATATTTCCATGTTTATACAGATAGCAGTGTAGATATTTCCATGTTCATACAGATAGCGGTGTAGATATTTCCATGTATAGAGATAGCGGTGTAGTTATTTCCATGTTTATAGAGACGGCGGTGAAGGTATTTCCATGTTTATAGAGGTAGTGGTGTGGATATTTCCATGGTTATACACATAGCTGTGCAGATATTTCCATGTTTACACAGATAGCGGTGCTGGTGTTTCCATGTTTGTACTGATAGCGGTGTAGATATTTCCACATTTATACAGCTCGCAGTGTAGATATTTCCATCTTTATACAGATGGCATTGTAGACATGTCCATGTTTATACATATAGTGGTATAGATATTTCCATGTTTATACAGATGGCGGTGTAGATAGTTGCATATTTCTGGAGATGCCGGTGTAGGTATTTTCATGTTTGTAGAGATGGCGGTGTGGATATTTCCATGTTTATAGAGATTATGCTGTAGAAATTTCCATGTTTATAGTGATAGCCGTGTAGGTATTTCCACGTTTAGAGAGATAGCGGTGTAGATATTTCCAAGTTTATACAGATGGCTGTGTAGATATTTCCATGTGTGTACAGATGGCAGTGTAGATATTTCCATGTTTATAGAGATGGTGGTATTGATATTTCCATATTTGTGCAGATGACTGTGTAGATATTTGCATGTTTATACAGATGGCAGTGTAGATACTTGCATGTTTATAAAGATAACGGTGTAGATATTTCCATGTTTATAAAGATAGAGGTGAACACATTTCCATGATTATAGAGATAGCAGTGTAGATATTTCCATATTTATACAGATAGCGGTGTAGGTATTTCCATATTTATACAGATGGCGGTGTAGATATTTCCATGTTTATACAGATGGAGGTGTAGATATTTCCTTGTTTATACAGATAGCAGTGTAGATATTTCCAGGTTTATACAGATAGCGGTGTAGATATTTCCAAGTTTACAGAGATAGCTGTGTAGATATTTCCATCTTTGCACAGATTGCGGTGTAGGTATTTCCATCTTTACACAGATATCTATGAAGATATTTCCCAGTTTACACAGATAGCTCTGTAGATATTTCCATGTTTACACAGATAGCGTTGTAGATATTTCCTTCTTTATACAGATAGCGGTGTAGATATTTCCATGTTTATACAGATAGCGATGTATATATTTCCATGTTTATACTGATAGCTGTGGAGATATTTCCATGTTTATACAGATTGCGATGTAGATATTTCCATGTTTATAGAGATGGCTGTGTAGATATTTCCATGTTTATAGAGATTGCGGTGTAGATATTTGCATGTTTACACAGATAGCGGTGTTGTTATTTCCATTTTTATACACGTAGCGGTGCAGATATTTCCATGTTTATACAGGTCGCGGTGTAGGTATTTCCATTTTATACAGATGACTGTGCAGATATTTGCATGTTTATCCAGATGGCGGTGTAGATATTACCATGTTTATAGAGATAACGGTGCAGATATTTCCATGCTTATAGAGATAGTTGTGTAGATATTTCCATGTTTATAAAGATGGTGGTGTAGATATTTCCAAGTTTCTGATGATGGTTGTGTAGGTATTTTCATGTTTATAGAGATGGCGGTGCAGATATTTCCATGATTATAGAGATTGCGGTGTAGATATTTCCGTGTTTATAGAGATAGCGGTATAGGTATTTCCATGTTTGTAGAGATAGCGGTGTAGATATTTCCATGTTTATACAGATTTCTGTGAAGATATTTCCACGTGTATACAGATGGCAGTGTAGATATTTCCATGTTTATAGAGATCGTGGTGTAGGTATTTCCATGTTTATACAGATGACTGTGTAGATATTTGCATGTTTATACAGATGGCGGCATAGATATTTCCATGTTTATAGAGATAACAGTGTAGATATTTCCATGTTTATAAAGATAGCGGTGTAGATATTTCCATGTATATAGAGATAGCGGTGTATCTATTTCCATATTTACACTGATAGCGATGTAGATATTTCCATATTTATACAGATGGCGGTGTAGATATTTCCATGTTTATACAGATGGCGGTATAGATATTTCCTTGTTTATTCAGATAGGGGTGTAGATATTTCCATGTTTATACAGATAGCGGTGTAGATAGTTCCATGTTTACAGAGATAGCGGTGTAGATATTTCCATCTTTGCACAGATTGCAGTGTAGATATTTCCATCTTTAAAGAGATAGCTGTGTAGATATTTCCAGGTTTACACAGATAGCTGTGTAGATATTTCCATGTTAACACAGATAGCGTTGTAGATATTTCCATGTTTATACAGATAGTGGTGTAGATATTGCCATGTTTATACAGATAGTGGTTTAGATATTTCCATGTTTATAGGGATAGCGGTATAAGTATTTCCATATTTATACAGATAGCGGTGTAGGTATTTCCATGTTAATAAACATAGCGGAGTAGATATTTCCAAGTTTATACAGACGGCTGTGTAGATATTTCCATGTTTATACAGATAGTGGTGTAGATATTTTCATGTTTATACAGATGACTGTGTAGTTATTTCCTAGTTTATACAGATGTCGGTTTAGATATTTTCAGGTTTATAGAGATAGCGCTGTAGATATTTCCATGTTCATAGAGATAGCGGTGTAGATATTTCCATGTTTATACAGATAGTGGTGGAGTTATTTCCTTGTTTATACAGATCGCTGTGTAGATATTTCCACGTTTATTCAGACAGTGGTGTAGATATTTCCATATTTATACAGGTAGCGGTGTAGATATTTCCATGTTTATACAGATCGCAGTCTAGATATTTCCATCTTTCCACAGATGGCAGTGTAGATATTTCCAAGTTTATACAGATGGCGGTGTAGATATTTCCATCTTTATACAGATAGCGGTGTAGATATTTCCATGTTTATACAGATAGCGATGTAGATATTTCCATGTTCATAGAGACGGCGGTGAAGGTATTTCCATGTTTATGGAGATAGTTGTGTTGATATTTCCATATTTATACACATAGTTCTGTAGATATTTCCATGTTTATACAGATAGCGTTGTTGGTATTTCCATGTTTATACAGATAGCGGTGTAGATATTTCAATGTTTATACAGCTCGTGGTGTAGATATTTCCATCTTTTACAGATGGCATTGTAGATATTTCCATGTTGATACAGATAGTGGTGTATATTTCCATGTTTATACAGATGGCGGTCAAGTTAGTTCAATGTTTGTACAGATGGCAGTGAAGATAGTTCCATGTTTCTGGAGATGGCGGTGTAGATATTTCAATGTTTATAGAGATTGTGCGGTAGTTATTTTCATGTTTATAGAGATAGCCGTGTAGGTATATCCATGTTTATAGAGATAGCGGTGTAGATATTTCCATGTTTATACAGATGGCTGTGTAGATATTTCCATGTGTATACAGACGGCATTGTAGATATTTCCATGTTTATAGAGATGGTGATGTAGATATTTCCACATTTATACAGATGACTGTTTAGATATTTGCATGTTTATACAGAAGGTGGTGTAGATATTTCCATGCTTATAAAGATAACGGTGAAGATATATCCATGTTTATAAAGATAGCACTGTAGACATTTCCATGTTTATAGAGATAGCGGTGTAGATATTTCCATATTTATACAGATAGCGGTGTAGATATTTCCATGTTTATACTGATGGTGGTGTGGATATTTCCTTGTTTATAAAGATAGCGGTGTAGATATTTCCATGTTTATACAGATAGCGGTGTAGATATTTCCTTGTTTATACAGATGGCTGTATAGATATTTCCATGTTTATACAGATGGCATTGAAGATATTTCCATGTTTATACAGATAGTGTTGTAGATATTTCCATGTTTATAAAGATGACTGTGTAGATATTTCCATGTTTATACAGATGTCGGTTTAGATATTTTCAGGTTTATAGAGATAGCGGTGTAGATATTTCCATGTTTATAGAGATAGCGGTGTAGACATTTCCATGTTTACAGAGATAGTGGTGTAGATTTTTCCAAATTTATACAGATAGCGGTATAGATATTTCTATGTTTATACAGATAGCGGCGTAGATATTTCTATGTTTATAGTTACGGCGGTGAAGGTATTTCCATGTTTATAGAGTTAGTGGTGTATATATTTCCATGTTTATACACATAGCTTTGTAGATATTTCCATGTTTATACAGATTGCGGTGTTGGTATTTCCATGTTTATACAGATAGCGGTGTAGATATTTCCATGTTTATACAGATGGCATTGTAGATATTTCCATGTTTATAGAGATTTCGGTGTAGATATTTCCATGATTATAGAGATTGCGGTGTAGATATTTAGGTGTTTATAGAGATAGCCGTATAGGTATTTCCATGTTTATAGAGATAGCGGTGTAGATATTTCCATGTTTATACAGATATCTGTGTAGTTATTTCCACGTGTATACAGATGGCAGTGTAGATATTTCCATGTTTATAGAGATCGTGGTGTAGATATTTCCATGTTTATACAGATGACTGTGTAGATATTTGCCTGTTTATACAGATGGCGGTGTAGATATTTCCATGTATATAGAGATAACGGTGTAGCTATTTCCATATTTACACAGATAGCGATGTAGATATTTCCATGTTTATACAGATGGCGGTGTAGATATTTCCATGTTTATACAGATGGCGGTGTAGATATTTCCTTGTTTATTCTGATAGGGGTGTAGATATTTCCATGTTTATACAGATAGCGGTGTAGATAGTTCCATGTTTACAGAGATAGCGGTATAGATATTTCCATCTTTGCACAGATTGCAGTGTAGATATTTCCATCTTTAAACAGATAGCTTTGTAGATATTTCCAGGTTTACACAGATAGCTGTGTAGATATTTCCATGTTAACACAGATAGCGTTGTAGATATTTCCATGTTTATACAGGTAGTGGTGTAGATATTGCCAAGTTGATACAGATACTGTTTTAGATATTTCCATGTTTATAGGGATAGCGGTATAGGTATTTCCATGTTTATACAGATAGCAGTGTAGATATTTCCACGTTTATACAGCTCGCGGTGTAGATATTTCCATGTTTATACAGATGGCATTGTAGATATTTCCATGTTTACAGAGATGTCGGTGTAGATATTTCCATGTTTATAGAGATGGCGGTGTAGATATTTCCATGTTTATAGAGATAGCGGTGTAGGTATTTCCATGTTTATGGAGATAGCGGTGTATATATTTCCATGTTTATAGAGATAGCGGTGTTGATATTTGCATGTCTATACAGATAGCGGTGTTGTTATTTCCATGTTTACACACATAGCGCTGTAGATATTTCCATGTTTATACAGCTTGCAGTGTAGATATTTCCATCTTTATACAGATGGCACTGTAGATATTTCCATGTTTATACAGATATTGGTGTAGATATTTCCATGTTTATAAAGATGGTGGTGTAGATAGTTCCATGTTTCTGATGTTGGCGGTGTAGGTATTTTCATGTTTATAGAGATTTCGGTGTAGATATTTCAATGATTATAGAGATTGTGGTGTAGATATTTTCGTGTTTATAGAGATAGCTGTATAGGTATTTCCATGTTTACAGAGATAGCGGTGTAGATATTTCCATGTTTATACAGATGTCTGTGTAGATATTTCCACGTGTATACAGATGGCAGTGTAGATATTTCCATGTTTATAGAGATCGTGGTGGAGATATTTCCATGTTTATACAGATGACTGTGTAGATATTTGCCTGTTTATACAGATGGCGGTGTAGATTTTTCCATGTATATAGAGATAGCGGTGTAGCTATTTCCATATTTACACAGATAGCGATGTAGATATTTCCATGTTTATACAGATGGCGGTGTAGATATTTCCTTGTTTATTCTGATAGGGGTGTAGATATTTCCCTGTTTATACAGATAGCGGTGTAGATAGTTCCATGTTTACAGAGATAGCGGTGTAGATATTTCCATCTTTGCACTGATTGCAGTGTAGATATTTCCATCTTTAAAAACATAGCTGTGTAGATATTTCCACGTTTACACAGATAGCTGTGAAGATATTTCCATGTTTACACAGATAGCGTTGTAGATATTTCCATGTTTATACACATAGCGTTGTAGATATTTCCATGTTTATACAGATAGCAGTGTAGATATTGCCATGTTCATACAGATAGTGGTTTAGATATTTCCATGTTTATAGGGATAGCGGTATAGGTATTTCCATGTTTATACAGATAGCGGTGTAGGTATTTCCATGTTTATACAGGTAGCGTTGTAGATATTTCCAAGTTTATACCGATGGCTGTGTAGATATTTCCATGTTTATACAGATAGTGGTGTAGATATTTCCATGTTTATACAGATGACTGTGTAGTTATTTCCTTGTTTATACAGATGTCGGTTTAGATATTTTCAAGTTTATAGAGATAGCGGTGTAGATATTGCCATGTTTATAGAGATAGCGTGTAGACATTTCCAAGTTTACAGGGATAGCGGTGTAGATTTTTCCAAATTTATAAAGATAGCGATGTAGATATTTCCATGTTTATACAGTTGGCTGTGTAGGTATTTCCATGGGTTTGCAGATGGCAGTGTAATATTTCCATGTTTATAGAGATGGTGGTGTAGATATTTCCATGTTTATACAGATGACTGTGAAGATATTTGCATGTTTACACAGATGACGGTGTAGATATTTCCATGTTTATAGAAATAGCGGTGTAGTTATTTCCATGTTTATACAGATAGAAGTGTAGATATTTCCATTTTCATAGAGATAGTGGTGTAGATATTTCCATGTTTATTCAGATAGTTGTGGAGATATTTCCTTGTTTATACAGATCGCTGTGTAGATATTTCCATGTTTATACAGACAGTGGTGTAGATATTTCTACATTTATACAGGTAGCGGTGTAGATATTTCCATGTTTATACAGATCGCAGTGTAGATATTTCCATCTTTCCTCAGATGGCAGTGTAGATATTTCCACGTTTATACAGATGGCGGTGTAGATATTTCCATCTTTATACAGATAGCGGTGTAGATATTTCCATGTTTATACAGATAGCGGTGTATATATTTCCATGTTTATAGAGACGGCGGTGAAGTATTTCCATGTTTATGGAGATAGTGGTGTTGATATTTCCATGTTTATGCACAGTGTTCTGTAGATATTTCCATGTTTATACAGATAGAGTTGTTGGTACTTCCATGTTTATACAGATAGCGGTGTAGATTTTTCCATGTTTATACAGCTCGTGGTGTAGATATTTCCATCTTTATACAGATGGCATTGTAGATATTTCCATGTTTATACAGATTGTGGTGTAGATATTTCCATGTTTATAAAGATAACGGTGTAGTTAGTTCCATGTTTGTACAGATGGCTGTGTAGATAGTTCCATGTTTCTGGAGATGGCGGTGTAGATATTTTCATGTTTATAGAGATGGCGATGTAGATATTTCCATGTTTATAGAGATTGTGCGGAAGTTATTTCCATGTTTATAGAGATAGCCGTGTAGGTATTTCCATGTTTATAGAGATAGCGGTGTAGATATTTCCATGTTTATACAGATGGCTGTGTAGATATTTCCAGGTGTATACAGAGGGCATTGTAGATATTTCCATGTTTATAGAGATGGTGGTGTAGACATTTCCACATTTATACAGATGACTGTTTAGTTGTTTTCATGTTTATACAGAAGGCGGTGTAGATATTTCCATGCTTATAGAGATAACCGTGAAGATATATTCATGTTTATAAAGATAGCGGTGTAGACATTACCATGTTTATAGAGATAGCGGTGTAGATATTTCCATATTTATACAGATAGCGGTGTAGATATTTCCATGTTTATACAGATGATGGTGTAGACATTTCCTTGTTTATAAAGATAGCGGTGTAGATATTTCCATGTTTATACAGATGTCGGTGTAGATATTTCCATCTTTACACAGATAGCTATGTAGATATTTCCCAGTTAACGCAGATAGCTGTGTAGACATTTTCATGTTTACACCGATAGCGTTGTATATATTTCCATGTTTATACAGATAGCCGTGTAGATATTTCCATGTTTATACACATAGCGATGTAGTTATTTCCATGTTTATACTGATAGCGGTGTAGATATTTCCATGTTTATACAGATGGCGGCGTAGATATTTCCATGTTTATAGAGATAGATTGTAGTTATTTCCATATTTATACAGATAGCGGTGTAGATATTTCCATGTTTATACAGATGGCGATGTAGATATTTCCTTGTTTATACAGATAGCGGTGTAGATATTTCCATGTTTATAGAGATAGCGGTGTAGATATTTCCATGTTTACAGAGAGAGCGGTGTAGATATTTCCACATTTGCACAGACTGCAGTGTAGATATTTCCATATTTAAACAGAAAGCTGTGTAGATATTTCCAAGTTTACAGATATAGCTGTGTAGGTATATCCATGTTTACACAGATAACGTTGTAGATATTTCTATGTTTATACAGATAGCGTTGTAGATATTTCCATGTTTATACAGATAGCGGTGTAGATATTTCCATGTTTATAGAGATAGCGGTGTAGCTATTTCCATGTTTATAGTGATAGCGGTGTAGATATTTCCATGTTTATACAGATAGTGATGTAGATATTTCCATGTTTATACATATAACGATGTAGATATTTCCATGTTCATGCAGATGGCGGTGTAGATATTTCCATGTTTATGGAGATAGCGGTGAAGGTATTTCCATGTTTATAGAGACAGTGGTGTAGATATTTCCATGTTTATACACATAGATGTGTAGATATTTCCATGTTTATACATATAGCGGTGTTGGCATATCCATGTTTATACAGATAGCAGTGTAAGTATTTCGAAGTTTATACAGCTCGCGGTGTAGATATTTCCATCTTTATACAAATGGCATTGTAGATATTTCCATGTTTATACAGATAGTGCTGTTGATATTTCCATGTTTAAACCGATGGCGGTGTAGACAGTTCCATGTTTCTGTAGATGGCGGTGCAGATATTCTCATGTTTATAGACATGGCGTTGTAGATATTTTCATGTTTATAGAGATGGCGGTGTAGATATTTCCATGTTTATAGTCATGGCTGTGTAGGTATTTCCATGTTTATAGAGATACCGGTATAGATATTTCCAAGTTTATAGAAATAGCGGTGGAGATATTTCCATTTTTATACAGATGGCTGTGTAGCTATTTCCATGTGTATACAGATGGCAGTGTAGATATTTCCATGTTTATAGAGATTGTTGTGTAGATATTTCCATGCTTATAAAGATGACTGTGTAGATATTTACATGTTTATAGACATTGCATTGTAGATATTTCCATGTTTATAGAGATAGCAGTGAAGACATTTCCATGTGTATAGAGATAGCGGTGTACATATTTCCATATTTATACAGATAGCGGTGTAGATATTTCCATGTTTATACCGATGGCGGTGTAGATATTTTCTTGTTTATACAGATAGCGGTGTAGATATTTCCATGTTTATACAGATAGCGGTGTAGATATTTCCATGTTTAGAGACATAGTGGTGTAGATATTTCCATCTTTGCACAGATTTTGGTGTAGATATTTCCATCTTTACACAGGTAGCTATGTAGATAATTCCCAGGTTACACAGATAGCTGTGTGGATATTTCCATGTGTACACAGATAGCGTTGTAGATATTTCCATGTTTTTACAGATAGCGGTGTAGATATTTCCATGTTTATACAGATAGCGGTGTAGATATTTCCATGTTTATAATGATAGCGGTGGAGATATTTCCATGTTTATTCAATTTGCGATGTAGATATTTCCAAGTTTATGGAGATGGCGGCATAGTTATTTCAATGTTTATAGAGATTGTGGTGTAGATATTTCCATGTTTATAGAGATAGCGGTGTAGGTGTTTCCATGTTTATAGAGATAGCAGTGTAGATATTAGCATGTTTATACAGAGAGCGGTGTTGGTATTTCCATGTTTATACACATAGCGGTGTAGATAATTCCATGTTTATACAGCTCGCGGTGTAGATATTTCCGTCTTTATTCAGATGGCAGTGTAGATATTTCCATGTTTATACAGATAGTGGTGTAGATATTTCCATGTTTATACAGACGGTGGTGTAGATAATTCCATGTTTCTGATGATGGCGGTGTAGGTATTTTAATGTTTATAGAGATGGCGGTGTAGATATTTCCATGATTATAGGGATTGCGGTGTAGATATTTCCGTGTTTATAGAGATAGCGGTATAGGTATTTCCAAGTTTATAGAGATAGCGGTGTTGATATTTCCATGTTTAAACAGATGGCTGTGTAGATATTTCCATGCGTATACAGAAGGCAGTGTAGGTATTTCCATGTTTAAGGAGATGGTGGTGTAGATATTTCCATGTTTATACAGATGACTGTGTAGAATATTGCATGTTTATACAGATGGCAGTGTAGATATTTCCATGTTTATAAAGATAACAGTGTAGATATTTCCATGTTTATAAAGATAGCGGTGTAGTTATTTCCATGTATATAGAGACAGCGGTGCAGCTATTTCCATATTTACACAGATACTGATGTAGATATTTCCATGTTTATACAGACGGCGGTGTAGATATTTCCATGTTTACACAGATGGCGGTGTAGATATTTCCTTGTTCATAAAGATAGCGCTGTAGATATTTCCATGTTTATAGGGATAGCGTTGTAGGTATTTCCATGTTTATTCAGATAGCGGTGTAGGTATTTCCATGTTTATACAGACAGCGGTGTAGATACTTCCTTGTTAACACAGATGGCTGTGGAAATATTTCCATGTTTATACAGATGGCATTGTTGATATTTCCATGTTCATACAGATAGTGGTGTAGATAGTTCCATGTTTATACAGATGACTGTGTAGATATTTCCATGTTTATACAGATGGCATTGTAGATATTTCCATGTTTAGACAGATAGCGGTGTAGATATTTCCATGTTTGTAGATACGGCGGTGAAGATATTTCCATGTTTATAGAGTTAGTGGTGTAGATATTTCCATGTTTATACACATAGCTGTGTAGATATTTCCATGTTTATACAGATAGCGCTGTTGGTATTTCCATGTTTATACAGATAGCATTGTAGATATTTCCATGTTTATACAGATAGCGCTGTTGGTATTTCCATGTTTATACAGATAGCATTGTAGATATTTCCACATTTATACAGATAGCGATGTAGATATTTCCATATTTACAGATAGCCGTGTACATATTTCCATGTTTATACAGATCGCGGTGTAGATATTTCCATCTCTCCACAGATGGCAGTGTAGATATTTCCATGTTTATACACATGGCGGTGTAGATATTTCCATGTTTATACAGATAGCGAGGTAGATATAGCGATGTAGATACATGCAGATGTCGGTGTAGGTATTTCCATGTTTATAGAGATGGCGGTGTGGATATTTCTAGGTTTGTAGGGATAGCGTTGTAGATATTTCCATGTGTATAGATACGGCGGTGTAGGTATTTCCATATATATAGAGATAGTGGTGAAGATATTTCCATGTTTATACAGACAGTGGTGTAGATATTTCCATGTTTATACAGATAGCGGTGTTGATATTTCCATGTTTATACAGAGTGCGGTGTAGTTATTTAAATGTATATACAGATAGCTGTGTAGATATTTCTATGTTTATACAGATGGTGGTGGAGATATTTCCATGTTTATATAGATGGCGGTGTGGATATTTCCTTGTTTATACAGATAGCGTTGTAGGTATTTCCATGTTTATAGAGATAGCGCTGTATATATTTCCCTGTTTACAGAGATAGTGGTGTAGATATTTCATCTTTGCACAGATTGCAGTGTAGATATTTCCATCTTTACACAGATAGCCATATAGTTATTTCCCAGTTTACACAGATAGCTGTGTAGATATTTCCGAGGGAACACAGTTAGCGTTGAAAATATTTCCATGTTTATACAGATAGCGGTGAAGATATTTCCATGTTTATACACACAGCGGTGTAGATATTTCCATGTTTATAGAGATGGCGGTGTAGATATTTCCAGGTTTATAGTGATTGCGGTGTAGATATTTCCATGTTTATAGAGATAGCGGTGTAGGTATTTCCAGGTTTATAGAGATAGCGGTGTAGATATTTTCATGTTTATACCGATAGCGGTGTTGTTATTTCCATGTTTATACACATAGCGGTATAGATATTTCCATGTTTATACAGCTCATGGTGTAGATATTTCCATCTTTATACAGATGGCGATGTAGATAGTTCCATGTTTCTGGTGATGGCGGTGTAGGTATTTTCATGTTTATAGAGATGGCGGTGTAGATATTTCCATGATTATAGATATTGCGGTGTAGATATTTCCATGTTTACAGAGATAACGGTATAGGTACTTCCATGTTTATAGAGATAGCGGTGTAGATATTTCCATGAATATAGAGATAGCGGTGAAGGTAATTCCATATTTACACAGATAACGGTGTAGATATTTCCATGTTTATACAGATGGCGGTGTAGATATTTCCATGTTTATACAGATGGTGGTGTAGATATTTCCTTGCTTATTCAGATAGCTGTGTAGATATTTCCCTGTTTATATAGATAGCGGTGTAGATATTTCCATGTTTACAGAGATAGCGGTGTAGATATTTCCATCTTTGCACAGATTGCAGTGTAGATATTTCCATCTTTAAACAGATAGCTGTGTAAATATTTCCAAGTTTACACAGATTGCTCTGTAGATATTTCCATGTTCATACAAATGACATTGTAGATATTTCCATGTTTATAGAGACGGCGATGAAGGTATTTCCATGTTTATAGAGATACTGGTGTAGATATTTCCATGTTTATACTCATAGCGTTGTAGATATTTCCATGTTTATACACTTAGCGGTGTTGGTATTTCCATGTTGATACAGATAGCGGTGTAGATATTTCCATGTTTATACAGCTCGCTGTGTAGATATTTACATCTTTATACAGATGGCAGTGTAGGTATTTCCATGTTTATACAGATATTGTTGTAGATAATTCATGTTTATACAGATGGCGGTGTAGATAGTTCCATGTTTCTGGAGATGGTGGTGTAGATATTTTCATGTTTATTAAGATGGCGGTGTAGATATTTAAATGTTTATCGAGATAGCGGGGTAGATATTTCCATGTTTACACAGATAGGTGTGTAGATATTTCCATGTTTATTCAGATGGCATTGTAGATATTTCCAAGTTTATTCAGACAGTGGTGGAGATATTTCCATGTTTATACAGATGACTGTGTAGTTATTTCCATGATTATACAGATGTCGGTTTAGATATTTTCAGGTTTACAGACATTCCGCTGTAGATATTTCCATCTTTATAGAGATAGCGGTGTAGACATTTCCATGTTTACAGAGATAGCGGTGTAGATATTTCCATGTTTATAGAGATAGCGGTGTTTGTATTTCCATGTTTATACAGATAGCAATCTAGATATCTCCATGTGTATACGGATGGCAGTGTTGATATTTCCATGTTTATACAGATGGCGGTGTAGATATTTCCTTGTTTATACAGATAGCGGTGTAGATATTTCCATGTTTATACAGATGTCGGTGTAGATATTTCCAAGTTTACAGAGATAGCGGTGTAGATATTTCCATCTTTGCACAGATTGCGGTGTAGATATTTCCATCTTTACACAGATAGCTATGTAGATATCTCCGAGTTTACGCTTATAGCTGTGTAGTTATTTTCAGGTTTTCACAGATAGCGTTGTAGATATTTCCATGTTTATACAGATAGCCGTCTAGATATTTCCATGTTTATACATGTAGCGATGTAGATATTTCCATGTTTATACTGAGAGGGGTGGAGTTATTTCCATCTTTATAAACATTGCGATGTAGATATTTCCATGTTTATAGAGATGGCGGTGTAGATGTTTACACGTTTATAGAGACTGCGGTGTAGATATTTCCATGTTTATAGAGATAGCGGTGTAGTCATTTCCATGTTTATAGAGATAGCGGTGTAGATATTTCCATGTTTATACAGATGACTGTGTAGATATTTCCATGTATATACATATGGCAGTGTAGATATTTCCATGTTTATAGAGATGGTGGTATAGGTATTTCCATGTTTACACAGATGACTGTGTAGATATTTGCATGTATATGCAGATCGTGGTGTAGATATTTCCATTTTTATAGAGATAACAGTGCAGATATTTCCATGTTTGTAAAGATAGCGGTGTAGATATTTCCATTTTTATAGAGATAGAATGTAGTTATTTCCATATTTATACAGATAGCAGTGTAGGTATTTCCATGTATATACAAATGGCGGTGTATATATTTCCATGGTTATACAGATGGTGGTGTAGATATTCCCTTGTTTATACAGAGAGCGGTGTAGATATTTCCATGTTTATACAGATAGCGCTGTAGATGTTTCCATGTTTACAGAGAGATCGGTGTAGATATTTCCATCTTTGCACAGATTGCGGTGTAGATATTTCCATATTTAAACAGATAGCTGTGTAGATATTTCCATGTTTACACATATAACGTTGTAGATATTTCTATGTTTATACAGAAAGCGTTGTACATTTTTCCATGTTTATAGAGATAGCGGTGTAGGTATTTCCATGTTTATTGTGATAGCGGTGTAGATATTTCCATGTTATTACAGATAGCAGTGAAGGTATTTCCATGTTAATGCGGATAGCGGTGTTGATATTTCCATGTTTATAGGAAAAGTGGTGTAGATATTTCCATGTTTATACAGATAGCGGTGTAGGTATTTCCTTGTTTATACAGGTAGCGGTGTAGATATTTCCATGTTTATACAGGTAGCGGTGTATATATTTCCATATTTCTACAGATGGCAGTGTAGATATTTCCAGGTTTATCTAGATAGCGGTTGAGATATTTCTATGTTTACACATAGAGCGGTTTAGATATTTCCATGTTTATACAGATCGCGGTGTAGATATTTCCATGTTTATACAGGTAGCGGTATAGATATTTCCATGTTTATACAGATGTCGGTGTAGATATTTCCATCTCTCTTCAGATGGCAGTGTAGTTATTTCCATATTTATAGAGATAGCGGTTGAGATATTTCCATGTTTATACAGATAGCGGTGTAGATATTTCCTTGTTTATACAGATAGCGGTGTAAACAATTCCATGTTTATATTGATGGCGGTGTTCATATTTCAATGTTTATATAGATGGTCATGTAGATATTTCCATGTTCATTCAGATGGTGGTGTAGATATTACCATGTTTATGCAGATGTCGGAGTAGATATTTCCATGTTTATAGAGATCGCAGTGTAGATATTTCCATGTTTATACAGATCATGGTGTAGATATTTCCATGTATATACAGATAGCATTGTAGATAACTCCATGTTTATACATATAGCAGTGTAGTTATTTCCATGTTTATACTGATAGCGGTGTAGTTACTTCCATGTTTCTACAGATGGAAGTGTCGATATTTCCATGTTTATACAGCTCGCGTTGTAGATATTTACATCTTTATACAGATTGCAGTGTAGTTATTTCCATGTTTATACAGATGGCGGTGTAGATATTTCCATGTTTATACAGATGGCGGTGTAGATAGTACCGTGTTTTTGGAGATGGCAGTGTAGATATTTTCAGGCTTATAGAGATGGCGGTGTAGATATTTCCATGTTTATAGAGATAGCGGTGTTGATATTTCCATGTTTATAGAGATAGCATTGTAGTTATTTCCATGTTTATAGAAACAGCGGTGTTGTTAATTCCATGTTTATACAGATGGCTCTGTAGATATTTCCATGGGAATACAGATGGCAGTGTAGATATTTGCATATTTATAGAGATGTCGGTGTATGTATTTCCATGTTTATGGAGATAGCGCTATAGATATTTCCATGTTTATAGAGATAGCGGTATAGACATTTCCATGTTTATAGATATCACGGTGTAGATATATCCATGGTTATAGAGATAGCAGTGTAGATATTTCCATATTTATACAGGTAGTGGTGTAGATATTTCCATGTTTATACATATAGAGGTGTAGATATTTCAATGTTTATAGACATCGTGGTGTAGATATTTCCATGTTTATACAGATAGCGGAGTAGATATTTCCATGTTTATACAGATAGCGGTGTTGCTATTTCCGTGTTTATACAGGTAGGCGCTGTAGATATTTCCATGTTTATAGAGCTCGCGTTGTAGATTATTCCATGTTTATACAGATGGCAGTGTAGGTATTTCCATGTTTATACAGATGGCGGTTTAGATACTTCCATGTTTATACAGATGGTGGTGAAGTTATTTCCATGTTTATACAGATGGCGGTTTAGATATTTCCATGTTTATACAGATGATGGTGTAGATATTTCCATGTTTATGCAGATGGCGGTGTAGATATTTCAATGTTTATGCAGATGGCGGTGTAGATGTTTATATGTTTATAGAGATGGCGTTGTAGATATTTCCATGTTTATAGAGATAGCGGTGTAGATATTTCCATGTTTGTAGAGATAGCGGTGTAGGTATCTCCATGTTTGTAGAGATATCAGTGTAGATATTTCCATGTATATGCAGATGGCTGTGAAGATATTTCCATGTGTATACATATAGCGGTGTACATATTTCCACGTTTATACAGATAGCGGTGTTGGTATTTCCATGTTTATTCAGATTGCGGTGTAGATATTTCCATGTTTATAGAGATAGCGGTGTAGATATTTCCATGTTTATACAGATAGTGGTGTAGATATTTCCATGTTTATAGAGATCGTGGTGTAGGTATTTCCGTGTTTATACAGATAGCTGTGTAGATATTTCCATGTTTATGCAGATAACGGTGTTGGTATTTCCATGTTTATACAGATAGCGGTGTAGATATTTCCATGTTTATACAGCTCACGGTGTAGATATTTCCATGTGTATACAGATGGCGGCGTAGCTATTTCCCTGTTTATACAGATGGTGGTGTAGGTATTTCCATGTTTATACAGATGACTATGTAGATATTTCCATGTTTTTAGAGATGGCGGTGTAATTATTTCCATGTTCATAGAGATAGCGGTGTGGATATTTGAATGTTTATAGAGATAGCGATGTAGATATTTCCATGTTTATAGACATAGCGGTGTAGATATTTCCATGTTTATTCAGGTGGCTGTGTAGATATTTCCATGTTTATAGAGATGGCTGTGTAGATATTTCGATGTTTATAGAGATGGCAGTGTAGATATTTCCATGTTTATACAGATGACTCTGTTGATATTTCCATGTTTATACAGATGGCTGTGTATGTATTTCGATGTTTATAGAGATAGCGGTGTAGATATTTCCATGTTTATACAGATAGCGGTGTAGATATTTCCATGTTTGTAGAGATAGCGGTATCTATATTTCCATGTTTAGAGAGATAGCAGTGTAGATATTTCCATGTTTATAGAGATCGCAGTGTAGATATTTCCATGTTTATACAGATCATGGTGTACATATTTCCATGTATATACAGATAGCATTGTAGATAACTCCATGTTTATACATATAGCGGTGTAGTTATTTCCATGTTTATATTGATAGCGGTGTAGTTATTTCCAAGTTTCTACAGATGGTAGTGTAGATATTTCCATGTTTATACAGCTCGCGTTGTAGATATTTACATCTTTATACAGATGGCAGTGTAGTTATTTCCATGTTTATACAGATGGTGGTGTAGATATTTCCATGTTTATACAGATGGCGGTGCAGATAGTACCGTGTTTTTGGAGATGGCAGTGTAGATATTTTCATGTTTATAGAGATGGCGGTGTAGATATTTCCATATTTATAGAGATAGCGGTGTTGATATTTCCATGTTTATACAGATAGCATTGTAGTTATTTCCATGTTTATAGATACAGCGGTGTTGTTAATTCCATGTTTATACAGATGGCTCTGTAGATATTTCCATGGGAATACAGATGGCAGTGTAGATATTTCCATGTTTATACAGATGGTAGTGTAGTTATTTCAATGTTTATACAGAAGACTGTGTAGATATTTCCATGTTTTAACAGATGGCGGTGTAGATATTTCCATGTTTATAGAGATGTCGGTGTATGTATTTTCATGTTTATAGAGATAGTGCTATAGATATTTCCGTGTTGATAGAGATAGCGGTGTAGATATTTCCATGTTTATAGATATCACGGTGTAGATATATCCATGGTTATAGAGATATCAGTGTAGATATTTCCATATTTATACAGGTAGTGGTGTAGATATTTCCATGTTTATACAGATAGAGATGTAGATATTTCAATGTTTATACAGATCGTGGTGTAGATATTTCCGTCTTTATACAGATAGCGGAGTAGTTATTTCCATGTTTATACAGATAGCGGTGTTGCTATTTCCGTGTTTATAGAGATAGCGCTGTAGATATTTCCATGTTTATAGAGCTCGCGTTGTAGATTATTCCATGTTTATACAGATGGCATTGTAGGTATCTCCATGTTTATAGAGATGGTGGTTTAGATACTTCCATGTTTATACAGATGGTGTTGAAGATATTTCCATGATTATACAGATGGCGGTTTAGATATTTCCATGTTTATACAGATGGTGGTGGAGATATTTCAATGTTTATGCAGATGGCAGTGTAGATATTTCAATGTTTATGCAGATGGCGGTGTAGATGTTTACATGTTTATAGAGATGGCATTGTAGATATTTCCATGTTTATAGAGATAGCGGTGTAGATATTTCCATGTTTGTAGGGATAGCGGTGTAGGTATTTACTTGTTTGCAGAGATATCAGTGTAGATATTTCCATGTACATGCAGATGGCTGTGAAGTCATTTCCATGTGTATACAGATAGCGGTGTAGATATTTCCACGTTTATACAGGTAGCGGTGTTGGTATTTCCATGTTTATTCAGATTGCGGTGTAGATATTTCCATGTTTATAGAGATAGCGGTGTAGATATTTCCATGTTTATACAGATAGCGCTGCAGATATTTCCATGTTTATAGAGATCGTGGTGTAGGTATTTCCGTGTTTATACAGATAGCTGTGTAGATATTTCCATGTTTATGCAGATAACGGTGTTGGTATTTCCATGTTTATACAGATAGCAGTGTAGATATTTCCATGTTTATACAGCTCACGGTGTAGATATTTCCATGTGTATACAGATGGCAGTGTAGCTATTTCCCTGTTTATACAAATGGTGGTGTAGGTATTTCCATGTTTATACAGATGACTGTGTAGATATTTCCATGTTTTTAGAGATGGCGGTGTAATTATTTCCATGTTCATAGAGATAGCGGTGTGGATATTTGAATGTTTATAGAGATAGCGGTGTAGATATTTCCATGTTTATAGACATAGCGGTGTAGATATTTCCATGTTTATTCAGGTGGCTGTGTAGATATTTCCATGTTTATAGAGATGGCTGCGTAGATATTTCCATGTTTATAGAGATGGCAGTGTAGATATTTCCATGTTTATACAGATGGTGTTGAAGATATTTCCATGTTTATACAGATGGCGGTTTAGATATTTCCATGTTTATACACATGGCGGTGTATGTATTTCGATGTTTATAGAGATAGCGATGTAGATATTTCCATGTTTATACAGATAGCGGTGTAGATATTTCCATGTTTGTAGAGATAGCGGCATAGATATTTCCATGTTTAGAGAGATAGCGGTGTAGCTATTTCCATGTTTATAGATATAGCGGTGTTGTTATTTCCATGTTTATACAGATGGCTCCGTAGATATTTCCATGTTTATAGAGATCACGGTGTAGATATTTCCATGGTTATAGAGGTAACGGTGTAGATATTTCCATATTTATACAGGTAGCGGTGTAGATAATTCAATGTTTATACAGATAGCGGTGTAGATATTTCCATGTTTTTACAGATAGCGGTATAGATATTTCCATGTTTATACAGCTCACGGTGTAGATATTTCCATGTTTATATTGATGGCAGTGTAGATATTTCCATGTTTATACAGATGTCGGTGTAGATAGTTCCACGTTTATGCAGATGGTGCTGTAGATATTTAGATGTTTACAGAGATGGCGTTGTACATATTTCCATGTTTATAGATATAGCGGTGTAGATATTTCCATGTTTGTAGAGGTAACAGTGTAGGTATCTCCATGTTTGTAGAGATATCGGTGTAGATATTTCCATGTTTATACAGTTGGCTGTGAAGATATTTCCATGTGTATACAGATAGCAGTGTAGATATTTCTGTTTATACAGATATCGGTGTTCCTATTTCCATGTTTATACAGATAGCGGTGTACATATTTCCATGTTTATAGAGATAGAGGTTTAGATATTTCCATGGTTATAGAGATAGCGGTGTAGATATTTCTATATTTATACAGATAGCGGTGTAGCTATCTCCATGTTTGTAGAGATATCGGTGTAGATATTTCCATGTTTATACAGATATCTGTGAAGATATTTTCATAGCTATACAGATGACAGTGTAGATATTTCCATGTTTATTCACATGGTGGTGTAGTTATTTCCATGTTTCTACAGATAACTGTGAAGATAATTCCATGTTTTTACAGATGTCAGTGTAATTATTTCCATGTTCAGAGAGATAGCGGTGTAGATATTTCCATGTTTATAGATATAGCGGTGTAGATATTTCCATGTTTATACAGATTGCGGTGTAGTTATTTCCATGTTTATAGAGATTGCGTTGTAAATATTTCCATATTTATACAGAAATCGGTGTAGATATTTCCATGTTTATACCGATAGCGGTGTAGATATTTGCATGTTTATACAGATAGAAGTGCAGTTATTTACATATTTATACAGATCATTGTGTAGATGTTTCCATGTTGATACAGATAGCGTTGTAGATATTTCCATGTTTATACAGATAGCGGTGTAGATATTTCCATGTTTATAGAGATACCGGTGTAGGTATTTCTATGTTTATAGAGATTGCGATGTAGTTATTTCCATGTATATATAGGTAGCGGTGCTGGTATTTCCATGTTTATACAGATAGCCGTGTAGATATTTCCATCTTTATACAGCTCGCGGTGTAGATATTTACATTTTATTCAGATGGCAGTGTAGATATTTCCATGTTTATACAGATGGCGGTGTAGATATTTCCACGTTTATACAGATTTCGGTGAAGATAGTTTCATGTTTATGGAGATGGCAGTGTAGATATTTTCATGTTTACGCAGATGGCAGTGTAGATATTTCCATGTTTATAGAGATAGTGGTGTAGATATTTCCATGTTTATAGAGATAGTGGTGTAGTTATTTCCATGTTTATAGAGATAGCTGTGTAGATTTTTCCATGTTTCCACAGATGGCTGTGTAGATATTTCCTAGTTTATGTAGATGCCTGTGTAGATATTTCCATGTTTATATAGATCGCGGTGTATATATTTTCATTTTATAGAGATAGCAGTGTAGATATTTCCATGTTTGTAGGGATAGCGGTGTAGGTATTTCCATGTTTATAGAGACAGCGTTGTAGATATTTCCATCTTTATACAGATAGCAGTGTAGATATTTCCATGTTTATACAGATAGCGGTATTGGTATTTCCATGCTTATACAGATAGCGGTGTAGATATTTCCATGTTTATACAGCTCGCGGTATAGATATTTCCATTTTATACAGATGACAGTGCAGATGTTTCCTTGTTTATGTAGATGGCGGTGTAGATATTTCCATGTTTATAGAGATGGCGGTGAATATATCCATGTTTATAGAGATAGAGGTGTAGATATTTCCATGTTTATACACATTGCGAGGTAGATATTTCCATGTGTATACAGATAGCGGTGTTGGTATTTTCATGTTTATACAGATAGCCATGTAGATATTTCCATGTTTCTACTGCTCGCGGTGTAGATATTTACATCTTTATACAGATGGCAGTGTAGATATTTCCATGTTTATACAGATGGCGCTGTAGATATTTCCAGTTTTATACAGATGGCGGTGTAGATAGTTTCATGTTTATGGAGATGTCAGTGTAGATATTTTCATGTTTATGGAGATGTCAGTGTAGATATTTCCATGTTTATAGAGATAGTGGTGTAGTTATTTACATGTTTATAGAGATAGAGGTGTAGATGTTTCCATGGTTCTACTGATGGCATTGTAGATATTTCCTTGTTTATGTAGATGCCGGTGTAGATATTTGCATGTTTATATAGATCGCGGTGTATATATTTTCATGTTTATAGAGATAGCGGTGTAGATATTTCCATGTTTGTAGGGACAGCGTTGTAGGTATTTCCATGATTATAGAGACAGCGGTGTAGATATTTCCACGTTTATACAGATAGCGGTGTAGATATTTCCATGCTTATACAGATAGCAGTGTTGGTATTTCCATGTTTATACAGATAGCGTTGTAGAAATTTCCATGTTTATACAGCTCACGGTGTAGATATTTCCATCCTTATACAGAAGGCAGTGTAGATATTCCCATGCATACACAGATGGCGTTGTAGATATTTCCATGTTTATACAGATGTCGGTGTAGATATTTCCATGTTTATAGAGATGGAGGTGTAGATATTTCCATGTTTATGCAGATGTCGGTGTAGATATCTCCATGTTTATGCAGAAGGCGGTGTAGATATCTCCAAGTTTATAGAGATGGCGGTGTAGAGATTTCCATGTTTATACAGTTAGCGGTGTAGATATTTCCATGTTTATAGAGATGGCGGTGTAGGTATTCCCATGTTTATAGTCACAGCGCTGTAGATATTTCCATGTTTATACAGAAAGCGGTGCAGATATTTCCATGTTTATACGGATAGCAGTGTTGATATTTCCATGTTTATAGGGATCGTGGTGTAGATATTTCCATGTTTATACAGATAGCGGTGTAGATATTTCCATGTTTGTACAGATGGCTGTGTAGATATTTCCATCTTTCTACAGATGACGGTGTAGATATTTCCATGTTTATAGCTATAGCCATTGAGATATTTCCATGTTTATACAGATATCGTTGTAGATATTTCCATGTTTACACAGATCGCGGTGTTGGTATTTACATGTGTATACAGGTAGCGGTGTAGATATTTCCATGTTTATACAGATAGCGGTTTAGATATTTCCATGTTTATACAGATCGCGGTGTAGATATTTCCATGTTTATACAGATTGCGGTGTAGACATTTCGATGTTTATATAGATGGCGGTGTTGATCTTTCAACGTTTATACAGATGGCCATGTAGATATTTCCATGTTCATTAAGATAGCGGTGTAGATATTTCCATGTTTATGCAGATGGCGGTGTAGATATTTCCATGTTTATGCAGATGGCAGCATAGATTTTTCCATGTTTATGCAGATGTCGTTGTAGATATTTCCAAATTTATAGTGATGGCGGGGTAGATATTTCCATGTTTATGCAGATGGTGGTGTAGATATTTCCATGTTTATAGATATAGCGGTGTAGATATTTCCATGTTTGTAGAAGTATCAGTGTAGGAATCTCCAAGTTTGTAGAGATATCGATGTAGATATTTCCATGTTTATACAGACGGCTGTGAAGATATTTCCATGTGTATACAGATTGCGGTGTAGATATTTCCGTGTTTATACAGATAGCGGTGTTGCTATGTCCATGTTTATACATTTAGCTGTGTAGATATTTCCACGTTTATAGAGATAGCGGTGTAGATATATCCATGGTTATACTGATAGCGGTGTAGATATTTCCATGGTTATGGAGATAGCGGTGTAGATATTTCTATATTTATACAGATAGCTGTGTAGTTGTTTCCATGTTGAAACAGATAGCGGTGTAGATATTTCCATGTTTATACAGATAGCGGTGTAGATATTTCCATGTTTATAGATACGGCGGTGTATATATATCCATGTTTATAGACATAGCGGTGTAGATATTTCCATGTTTATACTGATAGCGATGTAGATATTTCCATGTGTATACAGATAGCGGTGCTGGTATTTCCATGTTTACACAGATATACGTGTGGATATTTCCATGTTTATACAGCTCACGGTGTAGATATTTACATCTTTATACAGATCTCAGTGTAGATATTTCCATGTTTATACAGATGGCGGTGTAGATATTTCCACGTTTATACAGATGGCGGTGTAGATAGTTTCATGTTTATGGAGATGGCAGTGTAGATATTTTCATGTTTAGGGACATGGCAGTGTAGATATTTCCATGTTTATAGAGATAGTGGTGTAGATATTTCCATTTTCATTGAGATAGCGGTGTAGAAGTTTCCATGTTTATACAGAAGGCTGTGTAGGTATTTCCTTGTTTATGTACACGCCGTTGTCGATATTTCCATGTTTATAGAGATCGCGGTGTATATATTTCCATGTTTATTGAGATAGCAGTGTAGATATTTCCTTGTATTTAGAGATAGCGGTGTAGGTATTTCCACGTTTATAGAGATAGCAGTATAGATATTTCTATGTTTATACAGATAGCGTTGTAGATATTTTCATGTTTATACTGATAGCGGTGTTGCTATTTCCATGTTTATACAGATAGCGGTGCAGATATTTCCTAGTTTATACAGCTCGTGGTGTAGATATATCCATGTTTATACAGATGGCAGTGTATATATTCCCATGTTTATACAAATGGCGGTGTAAATATTTCCATGTTTATACGGATGGCGGTGTAGATATTTCCATGTTTATGCAGATGGCAATGTAGATATTTCCATGTTTATGCAGATGTTGGTGTAGATATTTCCAAGTTTATGGAGATGGCGGTGTAGATATTTCCTTGTTTATAGAGATAGCGGTGTAGATATTTCCATGTTTATAGAGATGGTGGTGTAGGTATTTTCAAGTTTATAGTCACAGCGGTGTAGATATTTCCATGTTTATACAGACAGCGTTGTAGATATTGCCATGTTTATACAGACAGCGGTGTTGGTATTTCCATGTTTGTAGGGATAGTGGTGTAGATATTTCCAAGTTTATACAGATAGCGGTGTAGATATTTCCATGTTTGTACAGACGACTGTGTAGATATTTCCAAGTTTATACAGATTGCTGTGTTGGTATTTCCATGTTTATACAGATATCGGTGTAGATATTTCCATGTTTATACAGCTCGCGGTGTGGATATTTCCTTCTTTATACAGATGGCAGTGTAGATATTTCCATGTTTATACAGATGGCGGTGTAGGTATTTCCATGTTTATAGAGATGGCGATGTATATATTTCCATGTTTATACCGATGGTGGTGTAGATATTTCCATGTTTATGGAGATGGCGTTGAATATATTTCCATGCTTATATAGTTGGCGGTGTAGATATCTCCATGTTTATACAGATTGCGTTGTAGATATTTCCATGTTTATACAGATCGTGGTGTAAATATTTCCATGTTTATACAGATAGCGTTGTAGATAATTCCACGTTTGTACAGTTAGCGGTGTCGGTATTTCCATGTTTATACAGATAGCGGTGTTGATATTTCCATGTTTATAGGGATGGCGGTGTAAGAATTTTCATGTTTATTGGGATTGTGGTGTAGATATTTCCATGTTTATACAGATAGCGTTGTTGATATTTCCACGTTTTTACAGATAGCGGTGTAGGTATTTCCATGTTTATAGAGATAGCTGTGTAGACATTTCCATGTTTATAGGGATTGCTGTGTGGATCTTTCCATATTTATTCAGACAACGTTGTAGATATTTCCAGCTTTATAAAGATGGCAGTGTAAATATTTCCATGTTTTTACCGATGGAGGTGTAGTTATTTCCATTTGTATACAGATGGCAGTGTAGATATTTCCATGTTTATACTGATAGAGCTGTAGATATTTCCATGTTTATACAGATGACTGTGAAGATATTTCCATGTTTTTACAGATAGCCGTGTAGGTATTTACTTGTTTATACAGATCGTGGTGTAGATATTTCCATGTTTATACAGATTGCGTTGAAGATATTTCCATGTTTGTACTGTTAGCGTTGCAGATATTTCCATGTTTATACAGATCGCGGTGTAGACATTTCCATCTTTCTACAGATGGCAGTGTAGATACTTCAGTGTTTATACAGATGGCAGTGTAGATATTTCCATGTTTATAGAGATGGCGGTGTAGACATTTCCATGTTTATAGAGATGGCGGTGTATGTATTTCCATCTGTATCGAGATAGCTGTGTAGATATTTCCATGTTTATACAGACGGCTGTGTAGATATTTGCATGTTTATACAGATAGCGGTGCAGATATTTCCATATTTATACAGACAGCGGTGTAGATATTTCCATGTTTATACAGACAGCGGTGTAGATATTTCCATGTTTATACAGATAGCGTTGGAGATATTTCCATGTTTATACAGTTAGTGGTGGAGATATTTCCATGTGTATACAGATGACGGTGTAGATATTTCCATGTTTATAAAGATAGCGGTGTAGATATTTCTAAGTTTATACAGATAGCAGTGCAGATGTTTCCATGTTTATACAGATAGCGGTTTAGAGATTACCATGTTTATACAGATATCGGTGTAAGTATTTCCATTTTTATACAGATAGCGGTGTAGACCATTCCACGTTTATAGAGATAGCGGTGCAGATATTTCCATATTTATAGGGATAACAGTGTAGATATTCCCATGTTTATACAGATAGCGGTGGAGATATTTCAATGTTTATACAAATAGCAATGTAGATATTTTCATGTTTAAACTGCTAGCGGTGTAGATATTTCCATGTGTATACAGATGGCAGTGTAGATATTTCCATGTTTAAACAGATGGAGGTGTAGATATTCCCATGTTCATACAGATGATTGTGTAGATATTTCCATGTTTTTACAGTCGGCGGTGTAGATATTTCCATGTTTATACAGATAGCGGTGTGGCTATTTCCATGTTTATACAGATAGCGGTGTAGATATTTCCATGTTTATGCAGATGGCGGTGTATTTTCGTGTTTTTAGAGCTGGCGGTGTAGATATTTCTATGGTTATAGAGATAGCGGTGTATATAATTCCATGTTTATAGAGATCGCTGTGTAGGTATTTCCAAGTTTATAGAGATAGTGGTGTAGATATTTCCATGTTTATACAGATGGCGGTGTAGATATTTGCATGTTTATACAGATGGTGGTGTAGATATTTCCATCTTTACACACACAGCAGTGTAGATATTTCCATGTGTATACAGATAGCGGTTTAGTTATTTCCATGTTTATACAGATAGCGGTGGAGACATTTCCAAGTTTATACAGACAGCATTGTAGATATTTCCATGTTTATACAGATAGCAGTGTAGATATTTAAATGTTTGTACACATAGCGGTGAAGCTATTTCCATGTTTATAGAGATAGCAGTGAATAAATTTCCATGTTTATAGAGATAGTGGTGTAGACATTTCCATATTTATACAGAGAACTGTGTAGATATTTCCAAGGTTACAGATAGCGGTGGAGATATTTCCATGTTTATACAGATAGCGATATAGATATTTTCATGTTTATACAGATAGCGGTGTAGATATTTCTACTTGTATACAGATGGTAGTGTAGATATTTCCATGTTTATACAGATGGAGGTGTACGTATTTCCAGGTTTATATAGATGACTGTGAAGATATTTCCATGTTTTTACAGATAGCGGTGTAGATATTTCCATGTTTATGAAGATGGCGGTGTAGATATTTCCATGTTTATACAGATGGCGGTGTAGATATTTCTATGTTTATAGAGATAGCGGTCTAAATAATTCGATGTTTATACAGACGGCAGTGTGGTTATTTCCAGGTTTATAGAGATAGTGGTGTAGATATTTCCATGATTATACAGATAGCGGTGTAGATATTTCCATGTTTATTCAGACGGCGGTGTATATATTTTCATGTTTATACAGTTAGCGGTGGAGATATTTGCCTGTTTATACGGATATAGGTGGAGGTATTTCCATGTGTATACAGTTGGCATTGTAGATATTTCCTTGTTTATAAAGATAGCGGTGTAGATATTTCCAAGTTTATACAGATAGCGTTGTAGATATTTCCATGTTTATACAGATAGCGGTGTATATATTTACATATTTGTACATATAGCGGTGTAGGTATTTCTGTGTTTATACAGATAGCGGTATAGATATTTCTATGTGTATACAGATGGCAGTGTAGATATTTCCATATTTTTTCTGATGGAAGTGTAGATATTTCCATGTTTACACAGATGACTGTGTAGATATTTCCATATTTATACAGTTGGAAGTGTAGATATTTCCATGTTATACAGATGACTTTGTAGATATTTCCATGTTTTTACAGATAGCGGTGTGGCTATTTCCATGTTTATACAGATAGCGGAGTAGATGTTTCCGTGTTTATGCATATGGCGGTGTAGATATTTTCATGTTTATAGAGATGGCAGTGTAGATATTTCTATGTTTATAGAGATAGAGCTGTATATAACTCTATGTTTATAGAGATGTCAGTGTAGTTATTTCCAGGTTTATACAGATATTGGTGTAGATATTTCCAGGTTTATACAGATATTGGTGTAGATATTTCCAGGTTTATACAGAGAGCGGTGTAAATATTTCCATGTTTATACAGATGGCGGTGTTGGTATTTCCATGTTTATACAGATAGCGGTGTAGATATTTCCATGTGGATACAGCTTGCGGTGTAGATATTTACAGATTATACAGATAGCAGTGTAGATATTTCTATTTTATACAGAAAGCGGTGTAGACATTTCCATATTTATGCCGATGGTGGTGAAGGTATTTAAATGTTCATAGTGATGGTGATGTAGATATTTGCATGTTTATGGAGATAGCGGTGCAGATATTTCCATGCTTATACATATAGCAGTGTAGATATTTCCATGTTTATACAGATAGCATTGTAGATATTTCCATGTTTATACACATCATGGTGTATATATTTCCATGTTTATAGAGGTAGCGTTGTAGATATTTCCATGTTTATACAGATCATGGTGTATATATTTCCATGTTTATACATATAGCGTTGTAGATAATTCCATGTTTGTACAGATAGCGGTGTAGATATTTCCATCTTTATACAGATTGCGGTGTAGATATTTCCATCTTTCTACAGATGGCAGTGTAGATATTTCCATGTTTATACAGATGGCGGTGTAGATATTTCCATGTTTATGCACATGGCGGTGTAGATATTTCCTTGTTTATGTAGATGGCGGTGTAGATATTTCCATGTTTATAGAGATGGCGGTGTATTTAATTCGGTGTTTATAGAAATAGCAGTGTAGATATTTCCATGTTTATACAGATAGCGGTGTAGATATTTCCATGTTTATACAGATATCTGTGTAGGTATTTCCATGTTTATAGAGATAGCAGTGTAGATATTTCCATGTTTATACAGATAGCGGTGTAGTTATTTCCATGTTTATACAGATAGCAATGTTGGTATTTCCATGTTTATACAGATAGCGGTGTAGAAAATTCCAGGTTTATACAGTTCGCTGTATAGATATTTACATCTTTATGCAGATTGCACTAGAGACCTTCCCATGTTTACACAGACGGCGGTGTAGGTTTTTCTATGTTTGTACAGATGGCCGTATAGATATTTCGTTTTTTATACAGATGGCGGTGTAGATATTTCCTTGTTTATGCAGATGGCGGTGTAGACATTTCCATGTTTATGCAGAGGGCGGTGAAGATATTTCCAAGTTTATAGAGATGTCGGTGTAGTTATTTTCATGTTTATAGAGATAGCAGTGTACGTATTTCCATGTTTATACAGATAGCTGTGTAGATATTTCCATGTTTGTACATTTGGCAGTGTAGATATTTCTATGTTTTTACAGATGGTGGTGTAGATATTTCCATGTATATACAGATGACTGTGTAGTTATTTCCATGTATTTACACATGGCGGTGTATAAATTTCCATGTTTATAGAGAGTGGTGTAGATATTTCCATGTTTCCATAGATGGCGGTGTAGATATTTCCATGTTTGTAGAGATGGCGGAGTAGATATTTCCACGTTCATAGAGATAGAGGAATAGTTATTTCCATGTTTATAGAGATAGTGGTGTAGACATATCCATGTTTATACAGATAGCGGTGTAGATATTTCCATGTTTCCACAGATAGCGGTTTTGGTATTTCCATGTTTATACAGATAGCTGTGTGGATATTTCCCTGTTTATACAGCTCGCGGTGTAGATATTTACATCTTTATACACATGGCACTGTGGATATTTCAATGTTTATACAGATGGCTGTGTTGTAGTACCACGTTTATGGAGATGGCAGTGCAGGTATTCACAAGTTTATGGAAATGGCGGTGTAGTTATTTCCATGTTTATTGAGATAGTGGTGTATATATTTCCAAGTTCATAGAGATAACGGAGTAGGTATTTCCATGTTTATACAGATAGCGGTGTAGATATTTCCGTGTTTATACAGATGGTGGTGTAGATATTTCCATGTGTATACAGATGGCATTCTGGATATTTCCATATTTATGCAGATGGTGGTGTAGATATTTCCATGTTTATACAGATGACTGTGTAGATATTTCCATGTTTTTACAGATGGCGGTGTAATATTTCCATGTTTATAGAGATAGCATTGTAGATATTTCCATGTTTATGCATATATCTGTGTAGTTATTTACATGTTTATAGAGATATCGGTGTAGATATTTCCATATTTATACAGATCGCGGTGTAGATATTTCCATGTTTATACAGACAGTGGTGTAGATATTTCCATGTTTATACAGATAGCGGTGTTGGTATTTCCATTGATATACAGATGGCGGTGTAGATATTTCCATGTTTATACAGATGGCGGTTTAGATATTTCCATGTTTATACAAATGGCGGTGTAGATAATTCCATGTTTATGGAGAAGGCAGTGTAGATATTTTCATGTTTATACAGATGGCGGTGTAGACATTTCCATGTGTATACAGATGGCATTGTAGACATTTCCATGTTTTTACAGATGGCGGTATAGATATTTCCATGTTTGTAGAGATAGCAGTGTAGACATTTCCATGTTTATACAGATGGTGATGTAGATATTTCCAAGTTTATATAGATAGCGATGTAGATATTTCTATGTTTATACAGTTCGCAGTGTAGATGTTTCCATGTTTATGGAGATAGCCGTGTAGATATTTCCATATTTATAGAGATAGCGGTGTAGGTATTTCCATGTTTACACAGATAGCGGTGTAGATATTTCCATGTTTATACAGATAGCGGTGTAGATTTTTCCGTGTATATACAGATCATTGTGTTAATATTTCCATGTTTATACAGATACTGTTGTAGATATTTCCTTGTTTATACAGATAGCGGTGTAGATATTTCCATGTATATACATATGGCGGTGTAGTTATTTCTATCTTTATATAGATGGCGGTGTAGATATTTCCTTGTTTATGTAGATGGCTGTGTAGATATTTCCATGTTTATAGAGATGGCGGTGAATGTATTTCCATGTATATAGAGATAGCGGTGTAGAGATTTCCATGTTTATACAGATATGGGTGTAGGTATTTGCATGTTTATAGAGATGGCGGTGTAGATAATTCCATATTTATGGAGATGGCAGGGTAGATATTTTGAAGTTTATAGAGATGGCGGTGTAGATATTTCCATGTTTATAGAGATAGCAGTGTAGGTATTTGCATGTTTATACAGATAGCGGTGTAGATATTTATATGTTTATACAGATGCCGGTGTAGATATTTCCATGTTTATACAGATGGTTGTGTAGATATTTCCATGTGTATACAGATGGCGGTGAAGATATATCCATGTTAATAGAGATATCCGTGTAGTTATTTCCATATTTATACAGATAGTGTTGTGGATATTTCCATGATTATAGAGATAGCGGCGTGGATATTTCCATGTTTATTGAGATGGTGGTGTAGATATTTCCATGTTTATGCAGATATCGGTGTAGATATTTCCATGTTTATACCGATAGCGGTGTAGGTATTTCCATTTTTACACAGATGGTGTTGTAGATAGTTCCATGTTTATGGAGATGGCGGTGTAGATATTTTCATGTCTATTGATATAGCCGTGTAGATATTTCCATGTTTACACAGATAGCTCTGTAGATATTTCCATTTTTACACAAATAGCCTTGTGGATATTTCCATCTTTATACAGAGAGCGGTGTAGGTATTTTCATGTTTATACAGATAGCAGTGTAGATATTTCCATGTTTACACAGATGGTGGTGTAGATAGTTCCATGTTTATGGAGATGGCGGTGTAGATATTTTCATATTTATGGATATAGCAGTGTAGATATTTCCATGTTTATACAGGTAGAGGTGTAGGTATTTCCATGTGTTTAGAGATAGCAGTGCAGATGTTTCCATATTTATACTGATGGCTGTTTAAATATTACCATGTGTATACATATGGCAGTGTAGATATTTCCATGTTTATAGAGATCGTGGTGGAGATATTTCCATGTTTACAGAGATGACTGTGTAGATATTTCCATGTTTATACATATGGTGGTGTAGATATTTCCATGTTTATAGAGATAGCGGTGTAGATGTTTTCAGGTTTATACAGATAGCGATGAAGATATTTCCATGTTTATACAGATAGCGGTGGTTTTTTTTCCATGTTTATACAAATGGCGTTGTAGATATTTTCAAGTTTATACAGATAGCAGTGTAGATGTTTCCATGTTTATACAGATAGCGGTGTAGATATTTCCAAGTTTATGCAGATAGCGGTGTAGATATTTCCATGTTTGTACAGATAACGGTGTACTTATTTCCATGTTTATAGAGATAGCGGTGTAGTCATTTCCATGTTTACAGGTATAGCGGTGTAAATATTTCTATATTTATACAGATAGTGTTGTAGATAATTCTATGTTCATAGAGATAGCGGTGGAGACATTTCCATGTTTATACGGAGAGCGATGTAGATATTTCCATGTTTATACATACAGCGGTGTAGATATTTCCATGTTTATACATGTAGCGTTGTAGATATTTCCATGTTTATACAGACCGATGTGTATATATTTCCATGTTTATACAGATAGATGTGGAGATATTTCCATGTTTATACAGATAGCGGTGGTGATATTTCCATGTTTATACAGATGGCGCTGTAGATATTTCCAAGTTTATACAGATAGCAGTGTAGATATTTCCATGTTTATACAGATAGCGGTGTAGATATTTCCATGTTTATACAGATTGTGGTTTATGTACTTCCCTGTTTAAACAGATAGCGTTGTAAATATTTCCATGTTTATACAGATAGCGGTGTAGATATTTCCATGTTTGAACAGATAGCGGTGTAGTTATTTCCCTGTTTATAGATTTAGTGGTGTAGGCATTTCCATGTTTAAAGAGAGAGCAGTGTAGATATTTCTATATTTATACAGATAGCATTGTAGATATTTCTATGTGTATAGAGATGGCGGTGGAGATAATTCCATCTTTATACAGAGAGCGATGTAAATAATTCAATGATTATACAGACAGCGGTGTAGATATTTCCATGTTTATACAGGTAGCGGTGTAGATATTTCCAGGTTTACACAGAGAGCGATGTTGGTATTTCCATGTTTACACAGACAGCGGTGTAGATATTTCCATGTTTACACAGACAGCGGTGTAGATATTTCCATGTTTACACAGGTAGCGGTGTGGACATTTCCATGTTTATACAGATAGCGTTGGAGATATTTCCATGTTTATACAGATAGCTGTGGAGATATTTCCATGTTTATACAGATAGCGGAGGAGATAATTCCATGTTTATACAGATGGCGGTGAACATATTTCCATGTTTATAAAGATAGCATTGTAGATATTTCCATGTTTTTACAGACAGCGTTGTAGATATTTTCATTTTTATACAGATAGCGGTGTAGATATTTCTATGTTTATACAGAACGCGGTGTAGATATTTCCATCTTTCTACAGATGGCATTGCATATATTTCCATGTTTATACAGATAGCGGTGTAGATATTTCCATGTTTATACAGATAGCGGTGTAGATATTTCGATGTTTATACAGATAGCGGTGTAGATATTTCCATGTTTATAGGGATAGCGGTGTAAATATTTCCATATTTATACAGATAGCGGTGTAGACATTTCCATGTTTATACACATAGCGGTGTAGATATTTCCATGTTTATACAGATAGCGGTGTAGATATTTCCATGTTTATACAGATCACGGTGTTAGTATTTCCCTGTATATGCAGATAGCGCTGTAGATATTTCCATGTTTATACAGCTCGTGGTGTAGATATTTCCATGTTTATACAGATGGCGGTGTAGTTATTTCTATGTTTATACCGATTTTGGTGTAAATATTTCCATGTTTATAGAGATAGAGGTGTAGATATTTCCATGTTCATACAGATAGCGGTGTAGATATTTCCATGTTTATACAGATAGTATTGTAGATATTTCCATGTTTATACAGATAGCGGTGTAGATATTTCTATGTTTATACAGAACGCGGTGAAGATATTTCCATCTTTCTACAGATGGCATTGCATATATTTCCATGTTTATACAGATAGCGGTGTAGATATTTCCATGTTTATACAGATAGCGGTGTAGATATTTCCATGTTTTTACAGATAGCGGTGTAGATATTTCCATGTTTATAGAGATAGCGGTGTATATATTTCCATATTTATACAGATAGCGGTGTAGATATTTCCATGTTTATACACATTGCGGTGTAGATATTTCCATGTTTATACAGATAGCTGTGTAGATATTTCCATGTTTATACAGATCACGGTGTTGGTATTTCCATGGACATACAGATAGCGCTGTAGATATTTCCATGTTTATACAGCTCGTGGTGTAGATATTTCATGTTTTTACAGATGGCAGTGTAGTTATTTCTATGTTTATACCGATTTTGGGGTAAATATTTCTATGTTTACAGAGATAGAGGTGTAGATATTTCCATGTTCATTCAGATAGCGGTGTAGATTTTCCATGTTTTTAGAGATAGCGCTGTAGGTATTTCCATATTTATACAGATAGTGGTGTAGATATTTCCATGTTTATACAGATAGCGGTGTAGATATTTCCATGTTTATTCAGATTGCGGAGTAGATATTTCCATGTTTATACAGATAGCGGTGTAAATATTCCCATACTTATACAGATCATGGTGTAGTTATTTCCATGTTTATACAGATAGCTTTATAGATATTTCCATGTTTATACTGATCGCGTTGTAGATATTTCCGTCTTTATTCAGATGGTGGTGTAGATATTTCCATGTTTATACTGATAGCGGTGGAGATATTTCCATGTTTATACAGATCGTGATGTAGATGTTTCCATGTTTGTAGAGATAGCGGTGTAGAAATTTCCATGTTTATAGAGACGGCGGTGTAGATATTTCCATGTTTATAGAGATTGCGGTGTAGATTTTCCATGTTTATGGAGAGAGCGGTGTAGTTGTTTCCATGTTTATAGAGATAGCGGAGTAGATATTTCCATGTTTATACAGATGGCTTTGCAGGTATTTCCATGGGTATACAGATGACAGTGTAGATATTTCCATGTTTATAGAGTTGGTGGTGTAGATACTTCCATGTTTATATAGATGACTGTGTAGATATTTGCATGTTTATACAGATGGCAGTGTAGATATTTCCATGTTTATAGACATAGCGGTGTAGGTATTTCCATGTTTATACAGATCGCGGTGTAGATATTTCCATGTTTATACAGATAACGGTAGAGATATTTCCTTGTTTATACAGATCTACGTGTAGATACTTCCATGTTTATTCAGATAGCGGTGTAGATACTTCCATGTTTATACAGATCGTGGTGTATATATTTCCATGTTTCTACAGATGGCAGTGTAGATATTTCCATGTTTATTCAGATAGCGGTGTAGATATTTCCATGTTTATACAGGTAGCGGTGTAGATATTTCCATGTTTATACAGATAGCGGTGTAGATATTTCCATGTTTATAGAGACAGCTGTGGAGATATTTCCATGTTTATACAGATGGCGGTGAAAATATTTCCATGTTTGTACAGATAGCAGTGTAGATATTTCCATGTTTATACAGATAACGGTGTAGATATTTCCATGTTTATACAGATAGCTGTGGGGATATTTCCATGTTTATACAGATAGCGGTGGAGACATTTCCATGTTTATACAGATGGCAGTGAAGATATTTCCATGTTAATGCAGATAGCCGTGTAGATATTTCCATGTTTATACGGATAGCGGTGTAGATATTTCCATGTTTATACAGATAGCGGTGAAGATATTTCCATGTTTATACAGTTGGCGGTGTAGATATTTCCATGTTTGTACAGATGGAGGTGTAGATATATCCATATTTATGCAGATGGCGCTGTATGTATTTCCATGTTTATAGAGAAGGCGGTGTAGATATTTCTATGTTTATAGAGATAGCGGTGTAGATACTTCCATGTTTATAGAGATGGCGGTGAAAGTATTTCCATGTTTATAGAGATAGCCGTGTAGACATTTCCATGTTTATACTAATAGCGGTGTAGATATTTCCATGATTATACAGATAGCGGTGTAAGTATTTCTATGTTTATACAGATGGCGGTGTAGATAGCTCCATGTTTATGAAGATGGCAGTGTAGATATTTTCATGTTTACAGAGATAGCTGTGTAGATATTTCCAAGTTTGTAGAGATAACGGTGTAGGTATTTCCATGTTTATACAGACCGCTGTGTAGATATTTCCATGTGTATACAGATGGTAGTGTAGATATTTCCATGTTTATACACATGGCTGTGAAGATATTTCCAGGTGTTTAGAGATGGCAGTGTAGATATTTCCATGTTTACAGAGATGGCGTTGTAGATATTTTCATGTTTATAGAAATGGCGGTGTAGATATTTCCATGTTTATAGAGATAGCGGTGTAGGTATTTCCACATTTATAGAGATAGTGGTGTAGATATTTCCATGTTTATACACAAGGCTGTGAAGATATTTCCAGGTGTTTAGAGATGGCAGTGTAGATATTTCCATGTTTATAGAGATGGTGGTGTAGATATTTCCATGTTTATACAGATGACTGTGTAGATATTTCCATGTTTATAAAGATGCCGGTGTAGATAATTCCATGTTTATAGAGATAGCCGTGTAGATATTTCCATGTTTATACAGATAGCGGTGTAGATATTTCCATGTTTATAGAGATAGTGGTGTAGATATTTCCATGTTTATAGAGATAGCGGTGTAGGTATTTCCATGTTTATAGACATAGCGGTGTAGATATTTCCATGTTTCTATTGATTGCGTTGTAGATATTTCCATGTTTATACCAATATCGGTGTTGCTCTTTCCACGTTTATACAGATAGCGGTGTAGATATTTCCATGTTTTCACAGATGGTGGTGTAGATATTTCCATGTTTATACACATGTCGGAGTAGATACTTCCAACTTCATGGAGATGGCATTGTAGATATTTTCATGTTTATAGAGATGGCGGTGTAGATATTTCCTTATTTATAGAGATAGAGGTGTAGATATTTCCATCTTTCTACAGATGGCAGTGTAGATATTTCCATGTTTATACAGATGGAGGTTTAGATATTTCCATATTTATACAGATATCTGTGTAGATATTTCCATTTGTATACAGATGGTATTGTAGGTATTTCCATGTTTATACAGATGGTGGTGTAGATATTTCCATGTTTATTCAGATGAGTGTGTAGATATTTCCATGTTTACACAGATGACTGTATAGGTATTTCCATGTTTATAAAGATGGCGGTGTAGATATTTCCATGTTTATAGAGATAGCGGTGTAGATATTTCCATATTTATTCATATAACGGTGTAGATAGTTCCATGTTTATACAGATAGCCGTGTAAATATTTACATGTTTATACAGATCACGGTGTAGATATTTCCATGTTTATAAGGATAGCGGTGTAGATATTTCCATGTTTATACAGATAGCTTTGAAGATATTTCCATGTTTATACAGACCACGGTGTAAATATTTCCATGTTTATACAGAAAGCATTGCAGATATGTCCATGTTTGTACAGATAGCGGTGTTGATATTTCCATCTATACACAGATGACCGTGTAGATATTTCCATGTTTATACACATTTCGGTGCATATATTTCTATGGATATGTAGATGGCGGTGTAAATATTTCCATGTATATAGAGATAGCGGTGTAGTTATTTCCATGTTTATATAGAGAGCGGTGTAGATATTTCCATGTATGTACACATGGCTCTGTGGATATTTCCTTGTTTATTCAGATGGCGGTGTAGATATATCCATGTTTATACAGATAACTTTGTAAGTATTTCCATGTTTATACATATGGCGGTGTAGATATTTCGATGTTTATAGAGATAGCAGTGGTGGAATTTCCATGTTAATACAGATAGCGGTGTAGTTATTTCCATGTTTATATAGATAGCGGTGTAGATATTTCCATGTATATACACTTGGCTGTGTAGATATTTCCATGTTTTTACTGATGGCGGTGTAGATATTTCCATGTTTATACAGATAACTTTTTAAGTATTTCCATGTTTATACAGATGGCGGTGTAGTTATTTCGATGTTTGTAGAGATTGCAGTGGAGATATTTCCATGTTTATACAGATAGCGGTGTAGATATTTCCACGTTTATACTGATCGCGGTGTAGATATTTCCATGTTTAAAGATATGGCGGTGTAGATATTTCCATGTTCATAGAGATAGCGGTGTTGATTTTTCCATGTTTATAGAGATAACTGTGTGGATATTTCCATGTTTATACAGATAGGGGTGTAGATATTTCCATGTTTATAGAGATGGCGGTGTAGATATTTCCATGTTTATATAGATCACGGTGTAGATATTTCCATGTTTATACAGATCATGGTGTAGATATTTCCATGTTTATACAGATCGCGGTATTGATATTAACATGTTTATAGGGATAGCGGTGCAAATATTTCCATATTTATACAGATAGCGGTGTAGTTATCAGCAGGTTTATACAGATAGCGGTGTAGATATTTCCATGTATAAACAGACGTCTGTGTACATATTTCCATGTTTAAAGAGATGGCAGTGTAGATATTGCCTTGTTTATTCAAATAGCGGTGTAGTTGTTTCCAAGTTTATACAGATAGCGGTGTAGATATTTCCATGTATATACAGATGGCTGTGTAAATATTTCCATGTTTATACAGATGGCTGTGTAGATATTTCCATGTTTATACAGATGACTTTGTAGGTATTTCCATGTTTATACAGATGGCGGTGTAGGTATTTCCATGTTTATAGAGACAGATGTGTAGATATTTCCATGTTTATACAGATAGCGGTGTAGATATTTCCATGTTTATACAGATCACGGTGTAGATATTTCCATGTTTCTACAGACAGCAGTGGTGATAATTCCATGTTTATACACATAGCGGTGTACATATTTCCATGTTTATAGAGACAGCAGTGTAGGGATTTCCATGTTTATACAGAGAGCGGTGCAGATATTTCCATGTTTATACAGATGCCTATGCAGATATTTCCATATTTATACAGAGGGCTGTGTAGATATTTCTATGTTTATACAGATGGCTGTGTAGATATTTCCATGTTCCTACACATGACTGTGTAGGTATTTCCATGTTTATACAGATGGCTTTGTAGATATTTCCATGTTTATAGAGATAGCGGTGCAGATATTTCCATGTTTATACAGATCGCGGTGTAGATATTTCCATGTTTATACAGACTGCAGTGGAGATATTTCCATGTTTATACACATAGCGGAGTACATGTTTCCATATTTACAGAGACAGCGGAGTAGGTATTTCCATGTTTATACAGATTGCGGTGCACATATTTCCATGTTTATACAGATGCCTATGCAGATATTTCCATATTTATACAGATGGCGGTGTAGATATTTCCATGTTTATAGAGACGGCGGTGTAGATATTTCCTTGTTTATAGAGATAGCGGTGTAGATATATCCATGTTCATAGAGATAGCAGTGAGGATATTTCCATGTTTATACAGATAGCAGTGTAGATATTTCCACTTTTATAGAGATAGCGGTTTAGATTTTTCATATTTACACAGATAGCGGTGTAGATATTTCCATGTTTATACAGATTGCGGTGTAGATATTTCCATGTTTTTACAGGTAGCGGTGTAGATATTTCCATCTTTCTACAAATGGCAGTGTAGATATTTCCATGTTTATAGAGATGGCAGTGCAGATATTTCCATGTTTATATAGATGGCAGTGTAGATATTTTCTTGTTTATGTAGATGGCGTTGTAGATACCTCCATGTTTAAAGAGATGGCGGTGTGTATGTTTCCATGTTGATGGAGATAGCGGTGTAGATATTTCCATGTTTATAGAGATGGCGGTGTAGATATTTCCATGTTCATAGAGATAGCGGTGTTGATTTTTCCATGTTTATAGAGATAGCACTGTGGATATTTCCATGTTTATACATATAGGGGTGTAGATATTTCCATGTTTATAGAGATGGCGGTGTAGATATTTCCATGTTTATACAGATCACGGTGTAGATATTTCCATGTTTATACACATCATGGTGTAGATATTTCCATGTTTATACAGATCGCGGTGTTGATATTACCATGTTTATAGGGATAGCGGTGAAAATATTTCCACATTTATACAGATAGCGGTGTAGTTATTAGCATGTTTATACAGATGGTGGTGTAGATATTTCCATGTTTACACATATGACTGTATAGGTATTTACATGTTTATACAGATGGCGGTGTAGATATTCCCAAGTTTATAGAGATAGCGGTGTAGATATTTCCATATTTATACAGATAACGGTGTAGAAGTTTCAATGTTTATACGGATAGCAGTGTAAATATTTCCATGTTTATAGAGATCACGGTGTAGATATTTCCATGTTTATAGAGATAGCGGTGTAGATATTTCCATGTTTATACAGATAGGGATGTAGATATTTCCATGTTTATACAGATAGCGGAGCAGATATTTCCATGTTTGTAAAGATGTTGGTGTTGATATTTCCATCTATACACAGATGACCGTGTAGACATTTCCATGTTTATAGAGATGGCGGCGCAGATATTTCCATGGATAAGTAGATGCCGGTGTAGATATTTCCATGTTTATACAGATATCGGTGTAGTTATTTCCATGTTTATATAGATAGCGGTGTAGATATTTCCATGTATATACACATGGCTGTGTAGATATTTCCATGTTTTTACAGATGGTGGTGTACATATTTCCATGTTTATACAGATAACTTTGTAAGTATTTCCATGTTAATACAGATGGCGGTGTAGATATTTCGATGTTTATAGAGATAGCAGTGGAGATATTTCCATGTTTATACAGAGAGCGGTGTAGATATTTCCATGTTTATACTGATTGTAGTGTAGATATTTCCATGTTTATAGAGATGGCGGTGTAGATATTTCCATGTTCATAGAGGTAGCGGTGCTGATTTTTCCATGTTTATAGGGATAGCGGTGTGGATATTTCCATGTTTATACAGATAGGGGTGAAGATTTTTCCGTGTTTATAGAGATGGCGGTGTAGATATTTCCGTGTTTATACAGATCACGGTGTAGATATTTCCTTGTTTGTACAAATAACGGTGTAGTTATTTCCATGTTTATACAGATAGCGGTGTAGATATTTCCATGTATATACAGATTGCTGTGTTGATATTTCCATGTTTATACAGATGGCTGTGTAGATATTTCCATGTTTATACAGATGACTTTGTAGGTATTTCCATGTTTATACAGATGGCGGTGTAGATATATCCATGTTTATAGAGATAGCTGTGTAGATATTTCCATGTTTGTACAGATCGCGGTGAAGATATTTCCATGTTTATACAGATCGCGGTGTAGATATTTCCATGTTTATACAGATAGTGGTGTAGATATTTACATGTTTTTACAGATAGCGGTGTAGATATTTCCATGTTTACACAGATTGCGGTGTAGATATTTCCATCTTTCTACAGGTGACATTGTAGAAATTTCCATGTTTATACAGATGGCGGTATAGATATTTCCATGTTTATATAGATGGTGGTGTAGATATTTCCATGTTTATAGAGATAGCAGTGTAGATATTTCCATGTTTATACAGATCGTGGTGAAGATATTTCCATGTTTATACAGATCGCGGTGTAGATATTTCCACGTTTATACAGATCGCGGTGTAGATATTTCCATGTGTATACAGATAGCGGTGTAGATATTCCATGTTTATACAGATAGCGGTGTAGATATTTCCATGTTTATACAGCTCGCGGTGCAGATATTTATATCTTTATACAGATGGCATTGTAGATATTTCCTTATTCACACAGATGTCGCTGTAGATATTTCCATGTTTATACTGATGGCGGAGTAGTTAGTTCCATGTTTATGGAGATGGCAGTGTAGATATTTCCATGTTTATAGAGATAGCAGTGTAGATATTTACATGTTTATACAGATGGTTTTGTAGGTATTTCCATGTGTATACAGATGGCATTGTAGATATTTCCATGTTTATACAGATTACTGTGTAGGTAATTCCGTGTTTTAACAGATGGCAGTGCAGATATTTCCATGTTTATAGAGATAGCGATGTAGAGATTTCCATGTCTCTACAGATGGCGGTGTTGATATTTCCATGTATACACAGATGGCCGTGTAGTTATTTCCATGTTTATGCAGATGGCGGAGTAGATAATTCCATGGACATGCAGATGCCCGTGTAGATATTTCCATGTTTATACAGATAGCGGTGTAGATATTTCCATGTTTACACAGATGGTGGTGTAGATATTTCCATGTTTATGTAGATAGTGGTGTAGATATTTCCATGTTTACACAGATGGAGGTGTAGTTATTTCCGTGTTTATACACATGGCGGAGTAGATACTTCCATCTTTATGGAGATGGCTGTGTAGATATTTTCATGTTTATAGAGATGGCGGTGTAGATATTTCCATGTTTCTACAGATGCCTGTGTAGATATTTCCATGTTTGTACAGATGGCAGTCTAGATATTTCCCTGTTTATAGAGATAGCGGTGTAGATATTTTCATGTTTATACAGATAGCGGTGTAGATATTTCCATGTTTATACAGATGGATGTTCCGATATTTCCATGTTTATACAGAGTTCTCTGTAGATATTTCCATGTTAATATAGATGACAGTGTAGGTATTTCCAGGTTTATACCGATGAGTATGTAGATATTTCCATGTTAATACAGATGGCGGTGTGGGAATTTCTATGTTTATAGAGATGGCGGTGTAGATATTTCCATGTTTACACAGATAGCGGTGGAGATATTGCCCTGTTTATACAGATAGCGATGTAGATATTTCCAAGTTTATACAGATAGCGGTGTAGATATTTCCGTGTTTATAGAGATAGCGGTGTAGATATTTCCGTGTTTATACAGATGGCTGTGTAAATATTTCCATGTGTTTACAGACGGCAGTGTAGATATTTCCATGTTTATACATATAGCGGTGTAGATATTTCCATGTTTACAGATATAGCGGTAAAGATATTTCCATCTTTGCACATATTGCGGTGTAGACATTGCAAAATTTACACAGATAGCGGTGTAGATATTTCCAAGTTTACGCAGATACCTGTGTCGATATTTCCATGTTTACAGAGATATCATTGAAGATATTTCTATGTTTATACAGATAGCATTGTAGTTATTTACATGTTGATACAGATAGCGGTGTAGATATTTTCAGGGTTATACAGATACTGGTGTAGATATTTCCACGTTTTACACATAGCTGTGTAGATATTTCCCTGTTTACACAGTTAGCATTGTAAATATTTCCATGTTTACACAGATAGCGTTGTAAATATTTCCATGCTTAAACAGATTGCGGTGTTGATATTTCCAAGTTTACACAGATAGCTGTGTAGATATTTCCATGTTTACGCAGACAGCGTTGTAGATATTTCATTGTGTATAGAGATAGCGGTGTAGGTATTTCCATGTTTTTAAAGATACCGGTGTAGGTATTTCCGTGTTTATAAAGATAGCGGTGCAGATATTTCCATGTTTATACAGACAGCCGTGTAAAAATTTCCATGTTTATACAGATAGCGGTGTAGATATTTCCATGTTTATACAGATAGCGGTGTAGATATTTCCATGTTTATAGAGACTGCGGTGTAGATATTTCCATCTTTGCACAGATTGCTGTGTAGATATTTCCATGTTTATACAGATGGCGGTGTAGTTATTTCCATGTTGATACAGATAGCGGTTTAGATATTTCCATGTTTATACAGGTAGCGGTTTAGAAATTCCCATGTTTGAAGAGATCGCTTTGTAGATATTTCCATCTTTCTAGAGATGTCAGTGTAGATATTTCCAAGTTTATACAGATGTCTGTGTATATATTTCCATGTTTATGCAGATGGCGGTGTAGATATTTCCATGTTTACAGAGATAGCGGTGTAGTTACTTCTATGTTTATAGAGATAGCGGTGTAAATATTTCCATGTTTATAGAGATGGTGGTGTAAGTATTTTCATGTTTATGGAGACAGCGGTGTAGGTATTTCCATGTTTATACAGACAGCGGTGTTGCTACTTCCAATTTTATACAGATAGCGGTGTACATATTTCCATGTTTATACAGCTCGCGGTGTAGATATTTCCATCTTTATACAAATGGGAGTGGAGATATTTCCATGTTTATACGGATAGCGGTGTGGATATTTCCATGTCTATAGAGATAGCGGTGTAGGCATTTCAATATTTATACAGATTGCGGTGTAGATATTTCCATCTTTGCACAGATGGCGGTGTAGATATTTCCATGTTTACACAGATAGAAGTGAAGATATTTCCATGTTTATACAGATAGTGGTGAAGATATTTCCAAGTTTATACAGATGGCGGTGTAGATACATTAATGTTTCTGAAGATTCCGGTGTAGATATTTTCATGTTTATAGAGATGGCGGTGTAGATATTTCCATGTATATAGAGATTGCAGTGTAGATATTTCCATGTTTATAGAGAAAGTGGTGTAGGTATTTCCATGTTTATAGAGATAGCGGTGTAAATATTTCCATATTTATACAGATAGCAGTGTAGTTATTTCCATGTTTATACAGATTGCGGTGTAGATATTTCCATGTTTCTACAGATGGCGGTGTAGATATTTCCTTGTTTATACAGACAGCGGTGTAGATATTTCCATGTTTATACAGGGAGCGGAGTAGACATTTCCATGTTTACAGAGATAGCGGTGTAGTTATTTCCATCTTTGCAGAGATTGCCGTGTAGATATTTCCATGTTTACGCAGATAGCTGTGTAGATATTTCCAAGTTTACACAGATAGCTGTGTTGATATTTCCATGTTTACACACATAGCGTTGTAGATATTTCCATGTTTATACAGATTGCGGTGTAGATATTTCCATGTTTATACAGAAAGCGGTGTAGATATTTTCATGGTTAAACAGATAGCAGTGAAGATATTTCCAAGTTTATAGAGACTGCGGTATAGATATTTCCATTTTTATATAGATAGCGGTGTACATATTTCCATGTTTACAGAGATAGCAGTGTAGATATTTCCATCTTTGCAGAGATTGCTGTGTAGATATTTCCATTTTTACACAGATAGCAGTGTAGATATTTCCATGTTTACACAGATAGCCTTGTAGGTGTTTCCATGATTATACAGATAGCGGTGTAGGTATTTCCATGTTTGAACAGATAGCGGTGTAGATATTTCCATGTTTATACAGATAGCGGTGTAGATATTTCCATGTTGATAGAGATAGCATTGTAGATATTTCCATGTTTATACAGATGGCTGTGTAGATATTTCCACGTGTGTACAGATGTCGGTGTAGATATTTCCATGTTTATACAGATGGCGCTGTAGATATTTCCATGTTTATACAGATGGCAGTGTAGATATTTCCATGTTTATACAGATATCGGTGTAGATATTTCCATGTTTACAGAGATAGCGGTGTCGGTATTTCCATCTTTGCACAGATTGCGTTGTACGTTTTGCCAAATTTACACAGATACCGGTGTAGATATTTCCAAGTTTACACAGATAGCTGTGTAGATATTTCCATGTTTACAGAGATAGCATTGTAGATATTTCCGTGTTTATACAGATGGCGGTGTAGTTATTTCCATATTGATACAGATAGCGGTGTACATATTTCCATGTTTATACAGGTAGAGGTGTAGTATTTCCCATGTTTATACAGATCGCTTTGTAGACATTTCCATTTTTCTACAGATCTCAGTGTAGATATTTCCAAGTTTATACAGATGGCAGTGTAGATATTTCCATGTTTATACAGATGGCTGTGTAGATATTTCCATCTTTCTTCAGATAGCGGTGTAGATATTTCCATGTTTATACAGATCGCGGTGTAGATATTTCCATGTTTATACAGATCGCAATGTAGATATTTCCATGTTTTACAGATCGCGGTGTAGATATTTCCATGTTTATACAGATAGCTGAGTAGATATTTCCATGTTTATACAGATCGCGGTGTAGATATTTCCATGTTTATACAGATCGCAGTGTAGACATTTCCATGTTTATACAGATAGCGGTGTAGATATTTCCATGTTTATACAGATAGCGGTATAGATATTTCCATGTTTATAGAGATAGCGGTGTAGGTATTTCCATGTTTATAGACATAGCGGTGTAGATATTTCCATGTTTATATAGATGGTGTTGTAGATATTTCCATGTTGATACCGATAGCGGTGTTGGTATTTTCACGTTTATACAGATAGCGATGTAGATATTTCCATGGTTGTACAGCTCGCGGTGCAGATATTTATATCTTTAAACAGATGGAATTGTAGATATTTCCTTATTCACACAGATGGCAGTGCAGATGTTTCCATGTTTATACAGATGGCGGAGTAGTTAGTTCCATGTTTATGGAGATGGCAGTGTAGATATTTTCATGTTTATGGAGATGGCAGTGTAGATATTTTCATGTTTATAGAGATGGCGGTGTAGATATTTCCATGTTTATAGAGATAGCAGTGTAAATATTTACATGTTTATACTGATGGCTGTGTAGATATTTCCATGTGTATACAGATGGCATTGTAGGTATTTCCATGTGTATACAGATGACTGTATAGGTATTTCCATGTTTTTACAGATGGCAGTGCAGATATTTCCTTGTTTATAGAGATACCGGTGTAGATATTTCCATGTTTGTACAGATGGCGGCGTAGATATTTCCATGGACATGCACATGGTGGTGTAGAGATTTCCATGTTTATACAGACAGCGGTGAAGATATTTCCGTGTTTTCAGAGATGGCGGTGTAGATATTTCCGTGTTTATACACATGGCAGTGTAGATACTTCCATCTTTATGGAGATGGCAGTGTAGATATTTTCATGTTGTTAGAGATGGCGTTGTAGATATTTCCATATTTATAGAGACAGCGGTGTAGATATTTTCATATTTATACAGATAACGGTGTAGAAATTTCCATGTTTCTACAGATAGCAGTGTAAATATTTCCATGTTTATACACATCACGGTGTAGATATTTCCATGTTTTAGAGACTGCGGTGTAGATATTTCCAAGTTTATACAGATAGCGGTTTAGATATTCCCATGTTTATACAGACCGCGGTGTAGATATTTCCATGTTTATACAGATAGCGGTGCAGATATTTCCATGTTTGTACAGATGGCGGTGTTGATATTTCCATATATACACTGATGACCGTGTAGATATTTCCATGTTTATACAGATAGTGGCGGAGATATTTCCATAGATATGTAGATGGCGTTGTAGATATTTCCATGTTTACACTGAAAGTGGTGTAGTTATTTCCATGTTTATATAGATAGCGGTGTAGATATTTCCATGTATATACACATGGCTGTGTAAATATTTCCATGTTTATACAGATTGCGGTTTAGATATTTCCATGCTGATACCGATAACTTTGTAAGTATTTCCATGTTTAAACAGATGGCGGTGTAGATATTTCGATGTTTATAGAGATAGCAGTGGAGATATTTCCATGTTTATACAGATAGCAGTGTAGATATTTCCACTTTTATACTGATCGCAGTGTAGATATTTCCATGTTCATAGAGACAGCGGTGTTGATTTTTCCATATTTATAGAGATAGCGGTGGGGATATTTCCATGTTTATACAGATAGGGTTGTAGATATTTCCATGTTTATAGAGATGGCGGTGTAGATATTTCCATGATTATACAAATCACGTTGTAGATATTTCCATGTTTATACAGATAGGGGTGTAGATATTTCCATGTTTATAGAGATGGCCGCGTAGATATTTCCATGTTTATACAGATCACGTTGTAGATATTTCCATGTTTATACAGATCGCGGTGTAGATATTTCCATGTTTATACAGATCATGGTGTAGATATTTCCATGTTTATACAGATCACAGTGTTGATATTACCATGTGTATAGGGATAGCGGTGTAAATATTTCCACATTCATACAGGTAGCGGTGTAGTTATTAGCACGTTTATACAGATAGCGGTGTAGATATTACCATGTATAAACAGATGTCTGTGTATATATTTCCGTGTTTAAACAGATGGCAGTGAAGGTATTTCCTTGTTTATACAAATAGCGGTGTAGATATTTCCATGTTTATAGAGATCACGGTGAAGATATTTCCTTGTTTATACAAATAGCGGTGTAGATATTTCCATGTTTATACATATCACGGTGTAGATATTTCCTTGTTTATACAAATAGCGTTGTAGTTATTTCCATGTTTATACAGATAGCGGTGTAGATATTTCCATGTATATACAGATGGCTGTGTAGATATTTCCATGTTTATACAGATGGCTGTGCAGATGTTTCCATGTTTATGCAGATGACTTTGTAGGTATTTCCATGTTTATACAGATGGCGGTGTAGATATTTCCATGTTTATAGAGATAGCTGTGTAGATATTTCCATGTTCATACAGATAGCGGTGTAGATATTTCCATGTTTATACAGATCGCGGTGAAGATATTTCCATGTTTATACAGATCGCGGTGTAGATATTTCCATGTTTATACAGATAGCGGTGGAGATATTTACATGTTTTTACAGATATCGGTGTAGGTATTTCCATGTTTACACAGATTGCGGTGTAGATATTTCCATCTTTCTACAGATGGCATTGTAGATATTTCCATGTTTATACAGATGGCGGTGTAGATATTTCCATGTTTATATAGATGGTGGTGTAGATATTTCCATGTTTATATAGATCGCGGTGTAGATATTTCCAAGTTTATTCAGATCGTGGTGAAGATATTTCCATGTTTATACACATCACGGTGTAGATATTTCCATGTTTATACAGATCGCGGTGTAGATATTTCCATGTTCATGCCGATAGCGGTGTAGATATTTCCATGTTTATACAGAGAGCGGTGTAGATATTTCCATGTTTATAAAGATAGCGGTGTAGGTATTTCCATGTTTATAGACATAGCGATGTAGATATTTCCATGTTTATATAGATGGCGTTTTAGATATTTCCATGTTTATACCGATAACGGTATTGCTATTTCCACGTTTATACAGATAGCGATGTAGATATTTCCATGTTTATACAGCTCTTGGTGCTGGTATTTATATTTTTATACAGATGGCATTGTAGATATTTCCTTATTCACACAGATGGCGTTTTAGATGTTTCCTTGTTTATACAGATGGCCGAGTAGTTAGTTCCATGTTTATGGAGATGGCAGTGTAGATATTTTCATGTTTATAGAGATGGCGGTGTAGATATTTCCATGTTTATAGAGATAGCAGTTTAGATATTTACATGTTTATACAGATGGCTGTGTAGATATTTCCATGTGTATACAGATGGCATTGTAGATATTTCCATGTTTATACAGATGACTGTATAGGTATTTCCATGTTTTTACAGATGGCAGTGCAGATATTTCCATGTTTTTAGAGATGGCGGTGTAGATATTTCCATGTTTGTACAGATGGCGGTGTTGATATTTCCATCTAAACACAGATGGCCGTGTAGATATTTCCCTGTTCATAGAGATGGCGGCGTAGATATTTCCATGGACATGCAGACGGCGGTGTAGATATTTCCATGTTTATAGAGATAGCGATGTAGATATTTCCATGTTTACACAGATGGTGGTGTAGGTATTTCCGTGTTTATACACATGGCGGAGTAGATACTTCCATCTTTATGGAGATGGCAGTGTAGATATTTTCATGTTTATAGAGATGGCGGTGTAGATATTTCCATATTTATGGAGATAGCGGTGTATATATTTCCATCTTTCTACAGATGGCAGTGTAGATATTTCCATGTTTATACAGCTGGCGGTGTAGATATTTCCATATTTATACAGATGTCTGTGTAGATATTTCCATGTGTATACAGATGGTATTGTAGTTATTTCCATGTTTATACAGATGACAGTGTAGATATTTCAATGTTTATAGAGATGGCGCTGTAGATATTTCCATGTTTATACAGATAACGGTGGAGATATTTCCATGTTTATACAGAGAGCAGTGGAGATATTTCCATGTTTATACACAAAGCGGTGTACATATTTCCATGTTTATAGAGACAGCGTTGTAAGTTTTTCCATGTTTATACAGATAGCAGTGCAGATATTTCCATGGTTTCTCAGATGCCTATGCAGGTATTAGCACATTTATACAGAGGGCTGTGTAGATATTTGTATGTTTATACAGATGGCAGTGTAGATATTTAAATGTTCCTACACATGACTGTGTAGGTATTTCCATGTTTATACAGATGTCTTTGTAGATATTTCCATGTTTATAGAGAGAGCGATGTAGATATTTCCATGTTTATACAGATAGCAGTGTAGATATTTCCATGTTTATAGAGATAGCGGTGTAGGTATTTCCATGTTTATAGACATAGCGGTGTAGATATTTCCATGTTTATATAGATGGCGTTGTTGATATTTCCATGTTTATACCGATAGCGGTGTTGGTATTTCCACGTTTATACAGATAGCGATGTAGATATTTCCATGGTTATACAGCTCGCGGTGCAGATATTTATATCTTTATACAGATGACATTGTAGTTATTTCCTTATTCACACAGATGGCAGTGTAGATGTTTCCATGTTTATACAGATGGCGGAGAAGTTAGTTCCATTTTTATGGAGATGGCATTGTAGATATTTTCATGTTTATAGAGATGGCGGTGTAGATATTTCCATATTTATAGAGATAGCGGTGTACATATTTCCATCTTTCTACAGATGGCAGTGTAGATATTTCCATGTTTATACAGATGGCCGTGTAGATATTTCCATATTTATACAGATGTCTGTGTAGATATTTCCATGTGTATACAGATGGTATTGTAGGTACTTCGATGTTTATTCAGATGACTGTGTAGATATTTCCATGTTTTTACAGATGGCAGTGTAGATATTTCAATGTTTATAGAGATGGCGCTGTAGATATTTCCATGTTTATACAGATAACGGTGGAAATATTTCCATGTTTATACAGAGAGCAGTGGAGATATTTCCATGTTTATACACAGAGCGGTGTACATATTTCCATGTTTATAGAGACAGCGTTGTAGGTTTTTCCATGTTTATACAGATAGCAGTGCAGATATTTCCATGTTTACACAGATGCCTATGCAGGTATTTCCATATTTATACAGAGGGCTGTGTAGATATTTCTATGTTTATACAGATGGCAGTGTAGATATTTAAATGTTCCTACACATGACTGTGTAGGTATTTCCATGTTTATACAGATGTCTTTGTAGATATTTCCATGTTTATAGAGATAGCGGTGCAGATATTTCCATGTTTATACAGATAGCGGTGTATATATTTCCATGTTTATACAGATCATGGTGTAGATATTTCCATGTTTATACAGATGGCGGTGTAGATATTTCCATGTTTATAGAGATAGCGTTGTAGATATTTCCATATTTATACAGATAACGGTGTAGAAATTTCCATGTTTATACAGATAGCGGTGTAAATATTTCCATGTTTATACAGATCACGGTGTAGATATTTCCATGTGTATAGGGATAGCGGTGTAGATATTTCCATGTTTATACAGATAGGGGTGTAGATATTTCCATGTTTATACAGACCGCGGTGTAGATATTTCCATGTTTATACAGATAGCGGTGCAGACATTTACATGTTTGTACAAATTGCGGTGTAGATATTTCCATGTATATACAGATGGCTGTGTGGATATTTCCATGTTTATACAGATGGCTGTGTAGATGTTTCCATGTTTATACAGATGACTTTGTAGGTATTTCCATGTTTATACAGATGGCGGTGTAGATATTTCCATGTTTATAAATAGCTGTGTAGATATTTCCATGTTTATACAGACAGCGTTGTAGATATTTCCATGTTCATACAGATAGCGGTGTAGATTTTTCCATGTTTATACAGATATCGGTGTAGATATTTCCATGCTGATACAGATCGCGGTGTAGATATTTCCATGTTTATACAGATCGTGGTGTAGATATTTCCATGTTCACACAGATGTCTGTGTAGATATTTCCATGTTTATTCAGATGGCGTTGTAGATTTTCCATGTTTATAGAGATAGCGGTTTAGTTATTTCTATGTGTATAGAGATAGCGGTGTAGATATTTCCATGTTTATACAGATAACGGTGTTGGTATTTCCATGTTTATACAGATCGCGGTGTAGATATTTCCATGTTTATACAGATCGCGGTGTAGATATTTCCATGTTTATAGAGATAGCGATGTAGATATTTCCATGTTTATACAGATAGCGGTGTAGATATTTCCATGTTTATAGAGATAGCGGTGTAGATATTTCCACGTTTATACAGACCGCGGTGTAGATATTTCCATGTTTATACAGATAGCGGTGCAGACATTTCCATCATTGTACAAATGGCGGTGTAGATATTTCCATGTATATACAGATGGCTGTGTAGATATTTCCATGTTTATACAGATGGCTCTGTAGATGTTTCCATGTTTATACAGATGACTTTGTAGGTATTTCCATGTTTATACAGACGGCGGTGTAGATATTTCCATGTTTATAAATAGCTGTGTAGATATTTCCATGTTTATACAGATAGCGGTGTAGATATTTCCATGTTTACACAGATCGCGGTGTAGATATTTCCATGTTTATACAGATCGTGGTGTAGATATTTCCAGGTTCACACAGATGTCTGTGTAGATATTTCCATGTTTATTCAGATGGCGGTGTAGATATTTCCATGTTTATAGAGATGGCGGGGTAGTTATTTCTATGTTTGTAGAGATAGCGGTGTAGGTATTTCCATGTTTATAGACATAGCGGTGTAGATATTTCCATGTTTATATAGATGGCGTTGTAGATATTTCCATGTTTATACCGATAGCGGTGTTGGTATTTCCACATTTATACAGATAGCGATGTAGATATTTCCATGGTTATACAGCTCGCGGTGCAGATATTTGTATCTTTATACAGATGGCATTGTAGATATTTCCTTATTCACACAGATGGCGGTGTAGATGTTTCCATGTTTATACAGATGGCGGAGTAGTTCCATCTTTATGGAGATGGCAGTGTAGATATTTTCATGTTTATAGAGATGGCGGTGTAGATATTTCCATATTTATAGAGATAGCGGTGTACATATTTCCATCTTTCTACAGATGGCAGTGTAGATATTTCCATGTTTATACAGATGGCCGTGTAGATATTTCCATATTTATACAGATGTCTGTGTAGATATTTCCATGTGTACACAGATGGTATTGTAGGTATTTCGATGTTTATTCAGATGACTGTGTAGATATTTCCATGTTTTTACAGATGGCAGTGTAGATATTTCAATGTTTATAGAGATGGCGCTGTAGATATTTCCATGTTTATACAGATAACGGTGGAGATATTTCCATGTTTATACAGAGAGCAGTGGAGTTACTTCCATGTTTATACACATAGCGGTGTACATATTTCCACGTTTATAGAGACAGCGTTGTAGGTTTTTCCATGTTTATACAGATAGCAGTGCAGATATTTCCATGTTTACACAGATGCCTATGCAGGTATTTCCATATTTATAAAGAGGGCTGTGTAGATATTTCTATGTTTATACAGATGGCAGTGTAGATATTTAAATGTTGCTACACATGACTGTGTAGGTATTTCCATGTTTATACAGATGTCTTTGTAGATATTTCCATGTTTATAGAGATAGCGGTGCAGATATTTCCATGTTTATACAGATGGCGGTGTAGATATTTCCATGTTTATAGAGATAGCGTTGTAGATATTTCCATATTTATACAGATAACGGTATAGAAATTTCCATGTTTATACAGATAGCGGTGTAAATATTTCCATGTTTATACAGATCACGGTGTAGATATTTCCATGTTTATAGAGATAGCGGTGTAGATATTTCCATGTTTATACAGATAGCAGTGTAGATATTTCCATGTTTATGCAGACCGCGGTGTAGATAATTCCATGTTTATACAGATAGCGGTGCAGACATTTCCATGTTTGTACAAATGGCGGTGTAGATATTTCCATGTATATACAGATGGCTGTGTAGATATTTCCATGTTTATACAGATGGCTGTGTAGATGTTTCCATGTTTATACAGATGACTTTGTAGGTATTTCCATGTTTATACAGATGGCGGTGTAGATATTTCCATGTTTATAAATAGCTGTGTAGATATTTCCATGTTTATACAGATAGCGGTGTAGATATTTCCATGTTTATACAGATCACGGTGTAGATATTTCCATGTTTATACAGATAGCGGTGTAGATATTTCCTTGTTTATACAGATTGCGGTGTAGATATTACCATGTTTATACAGATCGTGGTGTAGATATTTCCATGTTCACACAGATGTCTGTGTAGATATTTCCATGTTTATTCAGATGGCGGTGTAGATATTTCCATGTTTATAGAGATGGCGGGGTAGTTATTTCTATGTTTATAGAGATAGCGGTGTAAATATCTCCATGTTTATAGAGATGGTGTTGTAAATATTTTCATGTTTATAGTGAAAGCGGTGTAGATATTTCCATGTTTATACAGATAACGGTGTTGGTATTTCCATGTTTATACAGATCGCGGTGTAGAGATTTCCATGTTTATACAGATCGCGGTGTAGATATTTCCATGTTTATAGAGATAGCGATGTAGATATTTCCATGTTTATACAGATCGCGGTGTAGATATTTCCATGTTTATAGAGATAGCGGTGTAGGTATTTCCATGTTTATAGACATAGCGGTGTAGATATTTCCATGTTTATATAGATGGCGTTGTAGATATTTCCATGTTTATACCGATAGCGGTGTTGGTATTTCCATGTTTATACAGATCGCGGTGTAGACATTTCCATGTTTATACAGATCGCGGTGTAGATATTTCCATGGTTATACAGCTCGGGGTGCAGATATTTATATCTTTATACAGATGGCATTGTAGATATTTCCTTATTCACACAGATGGCGGTGTAGATGTTTCCATGTTTATACAGATGGCGGAGTAGTTAGTTCCATCTTTATGGAGATGGCAGTGTAGATATTTTCAGGTTTATAGAGATGGCGGTGTAGATATTTCCATATTTATAGAGATAGCGGTGTACATATTTCCATCTTTCTACAGATGGCAGTGTAGATATTTCCATGTTTATACTGATGGCCGTGTAGATATTTCCATATTTATACAGATGTCTGTGTAGATATTTCCATGTGTATACAGATGGTATTGTAGGTATTTCGATGTTTATTCAGATGACTGTGTAGAAATTTCCATGTTTTTACAGATGGCAGTGTAGATATTTCAATGTTTATAGAGATGGCGCTGTAGATATTTCCATGTTTATACAGATAACGGTGGAGATATTTCCATGTTTATACAGAGAGCAGTGGAGATATTTCCATGTTTATACACATAGCGGCGTGCATATTTCCATGTTTATAGAGACAGCGTTGTAGGTTTTTCCATGTTTATACAGATAGCAGTGCAGTTATTTCCATGTTTACACAGATGCCTATGCAGGTATTTCCATATTTATACAGAGGGCTGTGTAGATATTTCTATGTTTATACAAATGGCAGTGTAGATATTTAAATGTTCCTACACATGACTGTGTAGGTATTTCCATGTTTATACAGATGGCGGTGTACATATTTCCATGTTTATAGAGATAGCGGTGCAGATATTTCCATGTTTATACAGATAGCGGTGTATATATTTCCATGTTTATGCAGATCATGGTGTAGATATTTCCATGTTCATACAGATGGCGGTGTAGATATTTCCATGATTATAGAGATAGCGTTGTAGATATTTCCATATTTATACAGATAACGGTGTAGAAATTTCCATGTTTATACAGATAGCGGTGTAAATATTTCCATGTTTATACAGATCACGGTGTAGATATTTCCATGTTTATAGAGATAGCGGTGTAGATATTTCCATGTTTATACAGACCGCCGTGTAGATATTTCCATGTTTATACAGATAGCGGTGCAGACATTTCCATGTTTGTACAAATGGCGGTGTAGATATTTCCATCTGTATACAGATGGCTGCGTAGATATTTCCATGTTTATACAGATGGCTGTGTAGATGTTTCCTTGTTTATACAGATGACTTTGTAGGTATTTCCATGTTTATACAGATGGCGGTGTAGATATTTCCATGTTTATAAATAGCTGTGTACATATTTCCACGTTTATACAGATAGCGGTGTAGATATTTCCATGTTTATACAGATCACGGGGTAGATATTTCCATGTTTATACAGATAGCGGTGTAGATATTTCCATGTTTATACAGATCGCGGTGTAGATATTACCATGTTGATACAGATCGTGGTGTAGATATTTCCATGTTCACACAGATGTCTGTGTAGATATTTCCATGTTTATTCAGATGGCGGTGTAGATATTTCCATGTTTATAGAGATGGCGGTGTAGTTATTTCTATGTTTATAGAGATAGCGGTGTAAATATCTCCATGTTTATAGAGATGGTGGTGTAAGTATTTTCATGTTTATAGAGATAGTGGTGTAGATATTTCCATGTTTATACAGATAACGGTGTTGGTATTTCCATGTTTATACAGATCGCGGTGTAGATATTTCCATGTTTATACAGATCGCGGTGTAGATATTTCCATGTTTATAGAGATAGCGATGTAGATTTTTCCATGTTTATACAGATAGCGGTGTAGATATTTCCACGTTTATAGAGATAGCGGTGTAGGTATTTCCATGTTTATAGACATAGCGGTGTAGATATTTCCATGTTTATGTAGATGGCGTTGTACATATTTCCATGTTTATACCGATAGCGGTGTTGGTATTTCCACGTTTATAGAGATAGCGATGTAGATATTTCCATGGTTATACAGCTCGCGGTGCAGATATTTATATCTTTATACAGATGGCATTGTAGATATTTCCTTATTCACACAGATGGCGGTGTAGATGTTTCCATGTTTATAGAGATGGCGGAGTAATTAGTTCCATCTTTATGGAGATGGCAGTGTAGATATTTTCATGTTTATAGTGATGGCTGTGTAGATATTTCCATATTTATAGAGATAGCGGTGTACATATTTCCATCTTTCTACAGATGGCAGTGTAGATATTTCCATGTTTATACAGATGGCCGTGTAGATATTTCCATATTTATACAGATGTCTGTGTAGATATTTCCATGTGTATACAGATGGTATTGTAGGTATTTCGATGTTTATTCAGATGACTGTGTAGATACTTCCATGTTTTTACAGATGGCAGTGTAGATATTTCAATGTTTATAGAGATGGCGCTGTAGATATTTCCATGTTTATACAGATAACGGTGGAGATATTTCCATGTTTATACAGAGAGCAGTGGAGATATTTCCATGTTTATAAACATAGCGGTGTACATATTTCCATGTTTATAGAGACAGCGTTGTAGGTTTTTGCATGTTTATACAGATAGCAGTGCAGATATTTCCATGTTTACACAGATGCCTATGCAGGTATTTCTATATTTATACAGAGGGCTGTGTAGATATTTCTATGTTTATACAGATGGCAGTGTAGATATTTAAATGTTCCTACACATGACTGTGCAGGTATTTCCATGTTTATACAGATGGCGGTGTAGATATTTCCATGTTTATAGAGATAGCGGTGCAGATATTTCCATGTTTATACAGATAGCAGTGTATATATTTTCATGTTTATACAGATGATGGTGTAGATATTTCCATGTTTATACAGATGGCGGTGTAGATATTTCCATGTTTATAGAGATAGCGTTGTAGATATTTCCATATTTATACAGATAACGGTGTAGAAATTTCCATGTTTATACAGATAGCGGTGTAAATATTTCCATGTTTATACAGATCACGGTGTAGATATTTCCATGTTTATAGAGATAGCGGTGTAGATATTTCCATGTTTATACAGACCGCGGTGTACATATTTCCATGTTTATACAGACAGCGGTGCAGACATTTCCATGTTTGTACAAATGGCGGTGTAGATATTTCCATGTATATACAGATGGCTGTGTAGATATTTCCATGTTTATACTGATGGCTGTGTAGATGTTTCCATGTTTATACAGATGACTTTGTAGGTATTTCCATGTTTATACAGATGGCGGTGTAGATATTTCCATGTTTATAAATAGCTGTGTAGATATTTCCATGTTTATACAGATAGCGGTGTAGATATTTCCATGTTTATACAGATCACGGTGTAGATATTTCCATGTTTATACAGATAGCGGTGTAGATATTTCCATGTTTACACAGATCGCGGTGTAGATATTTCCATGTTTATACAGATCGTGGTGTAGATATTTCCATGTTCACACAGATGTCTGTGTAGATATTTCCATGTTTATTCAGATGGCGGTGTAGATATTTCCATGTTTATAGAGATGGTGGGGTAGATATTTCTATGTTTATAGAGATAGCGGTGTAAATATCTCCATGTTTATAGAGATGGTGGTGTAAGTATTTTCATGTTTATAGAGATAGCGGTGTAGATATTTCCATGTTTATACAGATAACGGTGTTGGTATTTCCATGTTTATACGGATCGCGGTGTAGATATTTCCATGTTTATACAGATCGCGGTGTAGGTATTTCCATGTTTATAGAGATAGCGATGTAGATATTTCCATGTTTATACAGATAGCGGTGTAGATATTTCCATGTTTATAGAGATAGCGGTGTAGGTATTTCCATGTTTATAGACATAGCGGTGTAGATATTTCCATGTTTATATAGATGGCCTTGTAGATATTTCCATGTTTATACCGATACCGGTGTTGGTATTTCCACGTTTATACAGATAGCGATGTAGATATTTCCATGGTTATACAGCTCGCGGTGAAGATATTTATATCTTTATACAGATGGCATTGTAGATATTTCCTTATTCGCACAGATGGCGGTGTAGATGTTTCCATGTTTATACAGATGGCGGAGTAGTTAGTTCCATCTTTATGGAGATGGCAGTGTAGATATTTTCATGTTTATAGAGATGGCGGTGTAGATATTTCCATATTTATAGAGATAGCGGTGTACATATTTCCATCTTTCTACAGATGGCAGTGTAGATATTTCCATGTTTATACAGATGGCCGTGTAGATATTTCCATATTTATACAGATGTCTGTGTAGATATTTCCATGTGTATACAGATGGTATTGTAGGTACTTCGATGTTTATTCAGATGACTGTGTAGATATTTCCATGTTTTTACAGATGGCAGTGTAGATATTTCAATGTTTATAGAGATGGCGCTGTAGATATTTCCATGTTTATACAGATAACAGTGGAGATATTTCCATGTTTATACAGAGAGCAGTGGAGATATTTCCATGTTTATACACATAGCGGTGTACATATTTCCATGTTTATAGAGACAGCGTTGTAGGTTTTCCATGTTTATACAGATAGCATTGCAGATATTTCCATGTTTACACAGATGCCTAAGCAGGTATTTCCATATTTATACAGAGGGCTGTGTAGATATTTCTAAGTTTATACAGATGGCAGTGTAGATATTTAAATGTTCCTACACATGACTGTGTAGGTATTTCCATGTTTATACAGATGTCTTTGTAGATATTTCCATGTTTATAGAGATAGCGGTGCAGATATTTCCACGTTTATACAGATAGCGGTGTATATATTTCCATGTTTATACAGATTATGGTGTAGATATTTCCATGTTTGTACAGATGGCGGTGTAGATATTTCCATGTTTATAGAGATAGCGTTGTAGATATTTCCATATTTATACAGATAACGGTGTAGAAATTTCCATGTTTGTACAGATCACGGTGTAGATATTTCCATGTTTATAGAGATAGCAGTGTAGATATTTCCATGTTTATACAGATAGCGGTGTAGATATTTCCATGTTTATAGAGATAGCAGTGTAGATATTTCCATGTTTATACAGATAGCGGTGTAGATATTTCCATGTTTATACAGACCGCGGTGTAGATATTTCCATGTGTATACAGATAGCGGTGCAGACATTTCCATGTTTGTACAAATGGCGGTGTAGATATTTCCATGTATATACAGATGGCTGTGTAGATATTTCCATGTTTATACTGATGGCTGTGTAGATGTTTCCATGTTTATCCAGATGACTTTGTAGGTATTTCCATGTTTATACAGATGGCGGTGTATATATTTCCATGTTTATAAATAGCTGTGTAGGTATTTCCATGTTTATACAGATAGCGTTGTGGATATTTCCATGTTTATACAGATCGCTTTGTAGATATTTCCGTGTTTATACAGATAGCGGTGCAGATATTTCCATGTTTACACAGATCGCGGTGTAGATATTTCCATGTTTATACAGATCGTGGTGCAGATATTTCCATGTTCACAGAGATGTCTGTGTAGATATTTCCATGTTTATTCAGATGGCGGTGTAGATATTTCCATGTTTATAGAGATGGCGGTGTAGTTATTTCTATGTTTATAGAGATAGCGGCGTAAATATCTCCATGTTTATAGAGATGGTGGTGTAAGTATTTTCATGTTTATAGAGATAGCGGTGTAGATATTTCCATGTTTATACAGATAACGGTGTTGGTATTTCCATGTTTATACAGATCGCGGTGTAGATATTTCCATGTTTATACAGATCGCTTTGTAGATATTTCCATGTTTATACAGATAGCGGTGTAGATATTTCCATGTTTATACAGATCGCGGTGTAGATATTACCATGTTTATACAGATCGTGGTGTAGATATTTCCATGTTCACACAGATGTCTGTGTAGATATTTCCATGTTTATTCAGATGGCGGTGTAGATATTTCCATGTTTATGGAGATGGCGGTGTAGTTATTTCTATGTTTATAGAGATAGCGGTGTAAATATCTCCATGTTTATAGAGATGGTGGTGTAAGTATTTTCATGTTTATAGAGATAGCGGTGTAGATATTTCCATGTTTATACAGATAACGGTGTTGGTATTTCCATGTTTATACAGATCGCGGTGTAGATATTTCCATGTTTATAGAGATAGCGATGTAGATATTTCCATGTTTATACAGATAGCGGTGTAGATATTTCCATGTTTATAGAGATAGCGGTGTAGGTATTTCCATGTTTATAGACATAGCGGTGTAGATATTTCCATGTTTATATAGATGGCCTTGTAGATATTTCCATGTTTATACCGATACCGGTGTTGGTATTTCCACGTTTATACAGACAGCGATGTAGATATTTCCATGGTTATACAGCTCGCGGTGCAGATATTTATATCTTTATACAGATGGCATTGTAGATATTTCCTTATTCACACAGATGGCGGTGTAGATGTTTCCATGTTTATACAGATGGCGGAGTAGTTAGTTCCATCTTTATGGAGATGGCAGTGTAGATATTTTCATGTTTATAGAGATGGCGGTGTAGATATTTCCATATTTATAGAGATAGCGGTGTACATATTTCCATCTTTCTACAGATGGCAGTGTAGATATTTCCATGTTTATACAGATGGCAGTGTAGAAATTTCCATATTTATACAGATGTCTGTGTAGATATTTCCATGTGTATACAGATGGTATTGTAGGTAGTTCGATGTTTATTCAGATGACTGTGTAGATATTTCCATGTTTTTACAGATGGCAGTGTAGATCTTTCAATGTTTATAGAGATGGCGCTGTAGATATTTCCATGTTTATACAGATAACAGTGGAGATATTTCAATGTTTATACAGAGAGCAGTGGAGATATTTCCATGTTTATACACATAGTGGTGTACATATTTCCATGTTTATAGAGACAGCGTTGTAGGGTTTTCCATGTTTATACAGATAGCAGTGCAGATATTTCCATGTTTACACAGATGCCTATGCAGGTATTTCCATATTTATACAGAGGGCTGTGTAGATATTTCTATGTTTATACAGATGGCAGTGTAGATATTTAAATGTTCCTACACAAGACTGTGCAGGTATTTCCATGTTTATACAGATGGCGGTGTAGATATTTCCATGTTTATAGAGATAGCGGTGCAGATATTTCCATGTTTATACAGATAGCAGTGTATATATTTTCATGTTTATACAGATGATGGTGTAGATATTTCCATGTTTATACAGATGGCGGTGTAGATATTTCCATGTTTATAGAGATAGCGTTGTAGATATTTCCATATTTATACAGATAACGGTGTAGAAATTTCCATGTTTATACAGATAGCGGTGTAAATATTTCCATGTTTATACAGATCACGGTGTAGATATTTCCATGTTTATAGAGATAGCGGTGTAGATATTTCCATGTTTATACAGATAGCGGTGTAGATATTTCCATGTTTATACAGACCGCGGTGTAGATATTTCCATGTTTATACAGATAGCGGTGCAGACATTTCCATGTTTGTACAAATGGCGGTGTAGATATTTCCATGTATATACAGATGGCTGTGTAGATATTTCCATGTTTATACTGATGGCTGTGTAGATGTTTCCATGTTTATACAGATGACTTTGTAGGTATTTCCATGTTTATACAGATGGTGGTGTAGATATTTCCATGTTTATAAATAGCTGTGTAGATATTTCCATGTTTATACAGATAGCGGTGTAGATATTTCCATGTTTATACAGATCGCGGTGTAGATATTTCCATGTTTATACAGATAGCGGTGTACATATTTCCATGTTTACACAGTTCGCGGTGTAGATATTTCCATGTTTATACAGATCGTGGTGTAGATATTTCCATGTTCACACAGATGTCTGTGTAGATATTTCCATGTTTATTCAGATGGCGGTGTAGATATTTCCATGTTTATAGAGATGGCGGGGTAGTTATTTCTATGTTTATATTGATAGCGGTGTAAATATCTCCATGTTTATAGAGATGGTGGTGTAAGTATTTTCATGTTTATAGAGATAGCGGTGTAGGTATTTCCATGTTTATACAGATAACGGTGTTGGTATTTCCATGTTTATACAGATCGCGGTGTAGATATTTCCATGTTTATACAGATCGCGGTGTAGATATTTCCATGTTTATAGAGATAGCGATGTAGATATTTCCATGTTTATACAGATAGCGGTGTAGATATTTCCATGTTTATAGAGATAGCGGTGTAGGTATTTCCATGTTTATAGACATAGCGGTGTAGATATTTCCATGTTTATATAGATGGCGTTGTAGATATTTCCATGTTTATACCGAAAGCGGTGTTGGTATTTCCACGTTTATACAGATAGCGATGTAGATATTTCCATGGTTATACAGATCGCGGTGCAGATATTTATATCTTTATACAGATGGCATTGTAGATATTTCCTTATTCACACAGATGGCGGTGTAGATGTTTCCATGTTTATACAGATGGCGGAGTAGTTAGTTCCATCTTTATGGAGATGGCAGTGTATATATTTTCATGTTTATAGAGATGGCGGTGTAGATATTTCCATATTTATAGAGATAGCGGTGTACATATTTCCATCTTTCTACAGATGGCAGTGTAGATATTTCCATGTTTATACAGATGGCCGTGTAGATATTTCCATATTTATACAGATGTCTGTGTAGATATTTCCATGTGTATACAGATGGTATTGTAGGTACTTCGATGTTTATTCAGATGACTGTGTAGATATTTCCATGTTTTTACAGATGGCAGTGTAGATATTTCAATGTTTATAGAGATGGCGCTGTAGATATTTCCATGTTTATACAGATAACGGTGGAGATATTTCCATGTTTATACAGAGAGCAGTGGAGATATTTCCATGTTTATACACATAGCGGTGTACATATTTCCATGTTTATAGAGACAGCGTTGTAGGTTTTCCATGTTTATACAGATAGCATTGCAGATATTTCCATGTTTACACAGATGCCTAAGCAGGTATTTCCATATTTATACAGAGGGCTGTGTAGATATTTCTAAGTTTATACAGATGGCAGTGTAGATATTTAAATGTTCCTACACATGACTGTGTAGGTATTTCCATGTTTATACAGATGTCTTTGTAGATATTTCCATGTTTATAGAGATAGCGGTGCAGATATTTCCACGTTTATACAGATAGCGGTGTATATATTTCCATGTTTATACAGATTATGGTGTAGATATTTCCATGTTTGTACAGATGGCGGTGTAGATATTTCCATGTTTATAGAGATAGCGTTGTAGATATTTCCATATTTATACAGATAACGGTGTAGAAATTTCCATGTTTATACAGATAGCGGTGTAAATATTTCCATGTTTATACAGATCACGGTGTAGATATTTCCATGTTTATAGAGATAGCAGTGCAGATATTTCCATGTTTATACAGATAGCGGTGTAGATATTTCCATGTTTATAGAGATAGCAGTGTAGATATTTCCATGTTTATACAGATAGCGGTGTAGATATTTCCATGTTTATACAGACCGCGGTGTAGATATTTCCATGTGTATACAGATAGCGGTGCAGACATTTCCATGTTTGTACAAATGGCGGTGTAGATATTTCCATGTATATACAGATGGCTGTGTAGATATTTCCATGTTTATACTGATGGCTGTGTAGATGTTTCCATGTTTATACAGATGACTTTGTAGGTATTTCCATGTTTATACAGATGGCGGTGTAGATATTTCCATGTTTATAAATAGCTGTGTAGATATTCCCATGTTTATACAGATAGCGTTGTAGATATTTCCATGTTTATACAGATCGCTTTGTAGATATTTCCATGTTTATACAGATAGCGGTGTAGATATTTCCATGTTTACACAGATCGCGGTGTAGATATTTCCATGTTTATACAGATCGTGGTGTAGATATTTCCATGTTCACAGAGATGTCTGTGTAGATATTTCCATGTTTATTCAGACGGCGGTGTAGATATTTCCATGTTTATAGAGATGGCGGTGTAGTTATTTCTATGTTTATAGAGATAGCGGCGTAAATATCTCCATGTTTATAGAGATGGTGGTGTAAGTATTTTCATGTTTATAGAGATAGCGGTGTAGATATTTCCATGTTTATACAGATAGCGGTGTTGGTATTTCCATGTTTATACAGATCGCGGTGTAGATATTTCCATGTTTATAGAGATCGCTTTGTAGATATTTCCATGTTTATACAGATAGCGGTGTAGATATTTCCATGTTTACACAGATCGCGGTGTAGATATTTCCATGTTTATACAGATCGTGGTGTAGATATTTCCATGTTCACACAGATGTCTGTGTAGATATTTCCCTGTTTATTCAGATGGCGGTGTAGATATTTCCATGTTTATAGAAATGGCGGTGGATTTATTTGTATGTTTATAGAGATAGCGGTGTAAATATCTCCATGTTTATAGAGATGGTGGTGTCAGTATTTTCATGTTTATAGAGATAGCGGTGTAGATATTTCCATGTTTATGCAGATAACGGTGTTGGTATTTCCATGTTTATACAGATCGCGGTGTAGATATTTCCATGTTTATACAGATCGCAGTGTAGATATTTCCATGTTTATAGAGATAGCGATGTAGATTTTTCCATGTTTATACAGATAGCGGTGTAGATATTTCCACGTTTATAGAGATAGCGGTGTAGGTATTTCCATGTTTATAGACATAGCGGTGTAGATATTTCCATGTTTATGTAGATGGCGTTGTACATATTTCCATGTTTATACCGATAGCGGTGTTGGTATTTCCACGTTTATAGAGTTAGCGATGTAGATATTTCTTGGTTATACAGCTCGCGGTGCAGATATTTATATCTTTATACAGATGGCATTGTAGATATTTCCTTATTCACACAGATGGCGGTGTAGATGTTTCCATGTTTATACAGATGGTGGAATAGTTAGTTCCATCTTTATGGAGATGGCAGTGTATATATTTTCATGTTTATAGAGATGGCGGTGTAGATATTTCCATATTTATAGAGATAGCGGTGTACATATTTCCATCTTTCTACAGATGGCAGTGTAGATATTTCCATGTTTATACAGATAGTGGTGTAGATATTTCCATGTTTATACAGATGGCTGTGTAGATATTTCCATGTTTATACAGATGATAGTGTACATATTTCCATGTTTATACAGATAGTGGTGTAGATATTTCCATGTTTATACAGGTGACATTGTAGGTATTTCCTTGTTTATACCGTTGGCGATCTAGATATTTCCATGTTTATAGAGATAGCCATGTAGATATTTCCATGTTTATATAGATAGCGGTGTACACATTTCCATGTTTATAAAGATAGCAGTGTAGTTATTTCCATATTTACACAGATAGCGGAGTAAATATTTCCATGTTTATAAAGATAGCGGTGTAGATGTTTCCATGTTTGTACCGATAGCAGTGTAGATATTTCCATGTTTATACAGATCATGATGGAGATATTTCCATTTTTATACAGATAGTGGTGTAGATATTTCCATGTTTATACAGATAGCGGTGTAGATATTTCCATGTTTACAGAGATAGCGGTGTAGATAGTTCCATGTTTACACATATTGCGGTGTAGATATTTCCATCTTTACACAGATTGAGGTGTACATATTTCCATGTTTACACGGATAGCTGTGTAGATATTTCCATGTTTACCCAGAGAGTGTTATAGATATTTATATGTTTATACAGATAGCGGTGTAGATATTTTCATGTTTATAATGATAGCTGTGTAGATATTTCGCTGTTTACAGAGTTAGCGGTGTAGATATTTCCATGTTTATACAGATAGCAGTGTAGATATTTCCATGTTTATACAGATTGCGGTGTAGATATTTCCATATTTATAGAGATAGCGGTGTAGATATTTCCATATTCGCAGAGATCGCAGTGTAGATATTTCCATGTTTATATAGATAGCGGTGAAGGTATTTCCATGTTTATAGAGATAGCGGTGTAGGTATTTCCATGTTTATAGAGATAGCGGTGTAGATATTTTCATGTTTATACAGATAACGGTGGAGATATTTCCATGTTTATACAGAGAGCAGTGGAGATATTTCCATGTTTATACACATAGCGGCGTGCATATTTCCATGTTTATAGAGACAGCGTTGTATGTTTTTCCATGTTTATACAGATAGCAGTGCAGATATTTCCATGTTTACACAGATGCCTATGCAGGTATTTCCATATTTATACAGAGGGCTGTGTAGATATTTGTATGTTTATACAAATGGCAGTGTAGATATTTAAATGTTCCTACACATGACTGTGTAGGTATTTCCATGTTTATACAGATGGCGGTGTAGATATTTCCATGTTTATAGAGATAGCGGTGCAGATATTTCCATGTTTATACAGATAGCGGTGTATATATTTCCATGTTTATGCAGATCATGGTGTAGATATTTCCATGTTGATACAGATGGCGGTGTAGATATTTCCATGATTATAGAGATAGCGTTGTAGATATTTCCATATTTATACAGATAACGGTGTAGAAATTTCCATGTTTATACAGATAGCGGTGTAAATATTTCCATGTTTATACAGATCACGGTGTAGATATTTCCATGTTTATAGAGATAGCGGTGTAGATATTTCCGTGTTTATACAGACCGCGGTGTAGATATTTCCATGTTTATACAGATAGCGGTGCAGACATTTCCATGTTTGTACAAATGGCGGTGTAGATATTTCCATCTGTATACAGATGGCTGCGTAGATATTTCCATGTTTATACAGATGGCTGTGTAGATGTTTCCATGTTTATACAGATGACTTTGTAGGTATTTCCATGTTTATACAGATGGCGGTGTAGATATTTCCATGTTTATAAATAGCTGTGTACATATTTCCACGTTTATACAGATAGCGGTGTAGATATTTCCATGTTTATACAGATCGCGGGGTAGATACTTCCATGTTTATACAGATAGCGGTGTAGATATTTCCATGTTTATACAGATCGCGGTGTAGATATTACCATGTTGATACAGATCGTGGTGTAGATATTTCCATGTTCACACAGATGTCTGTGTAGATATTTCCATGTTTATTCAGATGGCGGTGTAGATATTTCCATGTTTATTGAGATGGCGGTGTAGTTATTTCTATGTTTATAGAGATAGCGGTGTAAATATCTCCATGTTTATAGAGATGGTGGTGTAAGTATTTTCATGTTTATAGAGATAGTGGTGTAGATATTTCCATGTTTATACAGATAACGGTGTTGGTATTTCCATGTTTATACAGATCGCGGTGTAGATATTTCCATGTTAATACAGATCGCGGTGTAGATATTTCCATGTTTATAGAGATAGCGATGTAGATTTTTCCATGTTTATACAGATAGCGGTGTAGATATTTCCACGTTTATAGAGATAGCGGTGTAGGTATTTCCATGTTTATAGACATAGCGGTGTAGATATTTCCATGTTTATGTAGATGGCGTTGTACATATTTCCATGTTTATACCGATAGCGGTGTTGGTATTTCCACGTTTATAGAGATAGCGATGTAGATATTTCCATGGTTATACAGCTCGTGGTGCAGATATTTATATCTTTATACAGATGGCATTGTAGATATTTCCTTATTCACACAGATGGCGGTGTAGATGTTTCCATGTTTATAGAGATGGCGGAGTAATTAGTTCCATCTTTATGGAGATGGCAGTGTAGATATTTTCATGTTTATAGTGATGGCTGTGTAGATATTTCCATATTTATAGAGATAGCGGTGTACATATTTCCATCTTTCTACAGATGGCAGTGTAGATATTTCCATGTTTATAAAGATGGCCGTGTAGATATTTCCATATTTATACAGATGTCTGTGTAGATATTTCCATGTGTATACAGATGGTATTGTAGGTATTTCGATGTTTATTCAGATGACTGTGTAGATACTTCCATGTTTTTACAGATGGCAGTGTAGATATTTCAATGTTTATAGAGATGGCGCTGTAGATATTTCCATGTTTATACAGATAACGGTGGAGATATTTCCATGTTTATACAGAGAGCAGTGGAGATATTTCCATGTTTATAAACATAGCGGTGTACATATTTCCATGTTTATAGAGACAGCGTTGTAGGTTTTTGCATGTTTATACAGATAGCAGTGCAGATATTTCCATGTTTACACAGATGCCTATGCAGGTATTTCTATATTTATACAGAGGGCTGTGTAGATATTTCTATGTTTATACAGATGGCAGTGGAGATATTTAAATGTTCCTACACATGACTGTGCAGGTATTTCCATGTTTATACAGATGGCGGTGTAGATATTTCCATGTTTATAGAGATAGCGGTGCAGATATTTCCATGTTTATACAGATAGCAGTGTATATATTTTCATGTTTATACAGATGATGGTGTAGATATTTCCATGTTTATACAGATGGCGGTGTAGATATTTCCATGTTTATAGAGATAGCGTTGTAGATATTTCCATATTTATACAGATAACGGTGTAGAAATTTCCATGTTTATACAGATAGCGGTGTAAATATTTCCATGTTTATACAGATCACGGTGTAGATATTTCCATGTTTATAGAGATAGCGGTGTAGATATTTCCATGTTTATACACACCGCGGTGTACATATTTCCATGTTTATACAGACAGCGGTGCAGACATTTCCATGTTTGTACAAATGGCGGTGTAGATATTTCCATGTATATACAGATGGCTGTGTAGATATTTCCATGTTTATACTGATGGCTGTGTAGTTGTTTCCATGTTTATACAGATGACTTTGTAGGTATTTCCATGTTTATACAGATGGCGGTGTAGATATTTCCATGTTTATAAATAGCTGTGTAGATATTTCCATGTTTATACAGATAGCGGTGTAGATATTTCCATGTTTATACAGATCATGGTGTAGATATTTCCATGTTTATACAGATAGCGGTGTAGATATTTCCATGTTTACACAGATCGCGGTGTAGATATTTCCATGTTTATACAGATCGTGGTGTAGATATTTCCATGTTCACACAGATGTCTGTGTAGATATTTCCATGTTTATTCAGATGGCGGTGTAGATATTTCCATGTTTATAGAGATGGCGGGGTAGATATTTCTATGTTTATAGAGATAGCGGTGTAAATATCTCCATGTTTATAGAGATGGTGGTGTAAGTATTTTCATGTTTATAGAGATAGCGGTGTAGATATTTCCATGTTTATACAGATAACGGTGTTGGTATTTCCATGTTTATACGGATCGCGGTGTAGATATTTCCATGTTTATACAGATCGCGGTGTAGGTTTTTCCATGTTTATAGAGATAGCGATGTAGATATTTCCATGTTTATACAGATAGCGGTGTAGATATTTCCATGTTTATAGAGATAGCGGTGTAGGTATTTCCATGTTTATAGACATAGCGGTGTAGATATTTCCATGTTTATATAGATGGCCTTGTAGATATTTCCATGTTTCTACCGATACCGGTGTTGGTATTTCCACGTTTATACAGATAGCGATGTAGATATTTCCATGGTTATACAGCTCGCGGTGCAGATATTTATATCTTTATACAGATGGCATTTTAGATATTTCCTTATTCACACAGATGGCGGTGTAGATGTTTCCATGTTTATACAGATGGCGGAGTAGTTAGTTCCATCTTTATGGAGATGGCAGTGTAGATATTTTCATGTTTATAGAGATGGCGGTGTAGATATTTCCATATTTATAGAGATAGCGGTGTACATATTTCCATCTTTCTACAGATGGCAGTGTAGATATTTCCATGTTTATACAGATGGCCGTGTAGATATTTCCATATTTATACAGATGTCTGTGTAGATATTTCCATGTGTATACAGATGGTATTGTAGGTACTTCGATGTTTATTCAGATGACTGTGTAGATATTTCCATGTTTTTACAGATGGCAGTGTAGATATTTCAATGTTTATAGAGATGGCGCTGTAGATATTTCCATGTTTATACAGATAACAGTGGAGATATTTCCATGTTTATACAGAGAGCAGTGGAGATATTTCCATGTTTATACACATAGCGGTGTACATATTTCCATGTTTATAGAGACAGCGTTGTAGGTTTTCCATGTTTATACAGATAGCATTGCAGATATTTCCATGTTTACACAGATGCCTAAGCAGGTATTTCCATATTTATACAGAGGGCTGTGTAGATATTTCTAAGTTTATACAGATGGCAGTGTAGATATTTAAATGTTCCTACACATGACTGTGTAGGTATTTCCATGTTTATACAGATGTCTTTGTAGATATTTCCATGTTTATAGAGATAGCGGTGCAGATATTTCCACGTTTATACAGATAGCGGTGTATATATTTCCATGTTTATACAGATTATGGTGTAGATATTTCCATGTTTGTACAGATGGCGGTGTAGATATTTCCATGTTTATAGAGATAGCGTTGTAGATATTTCCATATTTATACAGATAACGGTGTAGAAATTTCCATGTTTGTACAGATCACGGTGTAGATATTTCCATGTTTATAGAGATAGCAGTGTAGATATTTCCATGTTTATACAGATAGCGGTGTAGATATTTCCATGTTTATAGAGATAGCAGTGTAGATATTTCCATGTTTATACAGATAGCGGTGTAGATATTTCCATGTTTATACAGACCGCGGTGTAGATATTTCCATGTGTATACAGATAGCGGTGCAGACATTTCCATGTTTGTACAAATGGCGGTGTAGATATTTCCATGTATATACAGATGGCTGTGTAGATATTTCCATGTTTATACTGATGGCTGTGTAGATGTTTCCATGTTTATCCAGATGACTTTGTAGGTATTTCCATGTTTATACAGATGGCGGTGTATATATTTCCATGTTTATAAATATCTGTGTACGTATTTCCATGTTTATACAGATAGCGTTGTGGATATTTCCATGTTTATACAGATCGCTTTGTAGATATTTCCGTGTTTATACAGATAGCGGTGCAGATATTTCCATGTTTACACAGATCGCGGTGTAGATATTTCCATGTTTATACAGATCGTGGTGTAGATATTTCCATGTTCACAGAGATGTCTGTGTAGATATTTCCATGTTTATTCAGATGGCGGTGTAGATATTTCCATGTTTATAGAGATGGCGGTGTAGTTATTTCTATGTTTATAGAGATAGCGGCGTAAATATCTCCATGTTTATAGAGATGGTGGTGTAAGTATTTTCATGTTTATAGAGATAGCGGTGTAGATATTTCCATGTTTATACAGATAACGGTGTTGGTATTTCCATGTTTATACAGATCGCGGTGTAGATATTTCCATGTTTATACAGATCGCTTTGTAGATATTTCCATGTTTATACAGATAGCGGTGTAGATATTTCCATGTTTATACAGATCGCGGTGTAGATATTACCATGTTTATACAGATCGTGGTGTAGATATTTCCATGTTCACACAGATGTCTGTGTAGATATTTCCATGTTTATTCAGATGGCGGTGTAGATATTTCCATGTTTATAGAGATGGCGGTGTAGTTATTTCTATGTTTATAGAGATAGCGGTGTAAATATCTCCATGTTTATAGAGATGGTGGTGTAAGTATTTTCATGTTTATAGAGATAGCGGTGTAGATATTTCCATGTTTATACAGATAACGGTGTTGGTATTTCCATGTTTATACAGATCGCGGTGTAGATATTTCCATGTTTATAGAGATAGCGATGTAGATTTTTCCATGTTTATACAGATAGCGGTGTAGATATTTCCACGTTTATAGAGATAGCGGTGTAGGTATTTCCATGTTTATAGACATAGCGGTGTAGATATTTCCATGTTTATGTAGATGGCGTTGTACATATTTCCATGTTTATACTGATAGCGGTGTTGGTATTTTCACGTTTATAGAGATAGCGATGTAGATATTTCCATGGTTATACAGCTCGCGGTGCAGATATTTATATCTTTATACAGATGGCAGTGTAGATATTTCCTTATTCACACAGATGGCGGTGTAGATGTTTCCATGTTTATACAGATGGCGGAGTAGTTAGTTCCATCTTTATGGAGATGGCAGTGTAGATATTTTCATGTTTATAGAGATGGCGGTGTAGATATTTCCATATTTATAGAGATAGCGGTGTACATATTTCCATCTTTCTACAGATGGCAGTGTAGATATTTCCATGTTTATACAGATGGCCGTGTAGATATTTCCATATTTATACAGATGTCTGTGTAGATATTTCCATGTGTATACAGATGGTATTGTAGGTATTTCGATGTTTATTCAGATGACTGTGTAGATACTTCCATGTTTTTACAGATGGCAGTGTAGATATTTCAATGTTTATAGAGATGGCGCTGTAGATATTTCCATGTTTATACAGATAACGGTGGAGATATTTCCATGTTTATACAGAGAGCAGTGGAGATATTTCCATGTTTATAAACATAGCGGTGTACATATTTCCATGTTTATAGAGACAGCGTTGTAGGTTTTTGCATGTTTATACAGATAGCAGTGCAGATATTTCCATGTTTACACAGATGCCTATGCAGGTATTTCCATATTTATACAGAGGGCTGTGTAGATATTTCTATGTTTATACAGATGGCAGTGTAGATATTTAAATGTTCCTACACATGACTGTGCAGGTATTTCCATGTTTATACAGATGGCGGTGTAGATATTTCCATGTTTATAGAGATAGCGGTGCAGATATTTCCATGTTTATACAGATAGCAGTGTATATATTTTCATGTTTATACAGATGACGGTGTAGATATTTCCATGTTTATACAGATGGCAGTGTAGCTATTTCCATGTTTATAGAGATAGCGTTGTAGATATTTCCATATTTATACAGATAACGGTGTAGAAATTTCCATGTTTATACAGATAGCGGTGTAAATATTTCCATGTTTATACAGATCACGGTGTAGATATTTCCATGTTTATAGAGATAGCGGTGTAGATATTTCCATGTTTATACAGATAGCGGTGTAGATATTTCCATGTTTATACAGACCGCGGTGTAGATATTTCCATGTTTATACAGATAGCGGTGCAGACATTTCCAAGTTTGTACAAATGGCGGTGTGGATATTTCCATGTATATACAGATGGCTGTGTAGATATTTCCACGTTTATACTGATGGCTGTGTAGATGTTTCCATGTTTATACAGATGACTTTGTAGGTATTTCCATGTTTATACAGATGGCTGTGTAGATATTTCCATGTTTATAAATAGCTGTGTAGATATTTCCATGTTTATACAGATATCGGTGTAGATATTTCCATGTTTATACAGATCGCGGTGTAGATATTTCCATGTTTATATAGATAGCGGTGTAGATATTTCCATGTTTACACAGATCGCGGTGTAGATATTTCCATGTTTATACAGATCGTGGTGTAGATATTTCCATGTTCACAGAGATGTCTGTGTAGATATTTCCATGTTTATTCAGACGGCGGTGTAGATATTTCCATGTTTATAGAGATGGCGGTGTAGTTATTTCTATGTTTATAGAGATAGCGGCGTAAATATCTCCATGATTATAGAGATGGTGGTGTAAGTATTTTCATGTTTATAGAGATAGCGGTGTAGATATTTCCATGTTTATACAGATAGCGGTGTTGGTATTTCCATGTTTATACAGATCGCGGTGTAGATATTTCCATGTTTATAGAGATCGCTTTGTAGATATTTCCATGTTTATACAGATAGCGGTGTAGATATTTCCATGTTTACACAGATCGCGGTGTAGATATTTCCATGTTTATACAGATCGTGGTGTAGATATTTCCATGTTCACACTGATGTCTGTGTAGATATTTCCCTGTTTATTCAGATGGCGGTGTAGATATTTCCATGTTTATAGAAATGGCGGTGGATTTATTTCTATGTTTATAGAGATAGCGGTGTAAATATCTCCATGTTTATAGAGATGGTGGTGTAAGTATTTTCATGTTTATAGAGATAGCGGTGTAGATATTTCCATGTTTATGCAGATAACGGTGTTGGTATTTCCATGTTTATACAGATCGCGGTGTAGATATTTCCATGTTTATACAGATCGCGGTGTAGGTATTTCCATGTTTATAGAGATAGCGATGTAGATTTTTCCATGTTTATACAGATAGCGGTGTAGATATTTCCACGTTTATAGAGATAGCGGTGTAGGTATTTCCATGTTTATAGACATAGCGGTGTAGATATTTCCATGTTTATGTAGATGGCGTTGTACATATTTCCATGTTTATACCGATAGCGGTGTTGGTATTTCCACGTTTATAGAGATAGCGATGTAGATATTTCTTGGTTATACAGCTCGCGGTGCAGATATTTATATCTTTATACAGATGGCATTGTAGATATTTCCTTATTCACACAGATGGCGGTGTAGATGTTTCCATGTTTATACAGATGGTGGAGTAGTTAGTTCCATCTTTATGGAGATGGCAGTGTATATATTTTCATGTTTATAGAGATGGCGGTGTAGATATTTCCATATTTATAGAGATAGCGGTGTACATATTTCCATCTTTCTACAGATGGCAGTGTAGATATTTCCATGTTTATACAGATAGTGGTGTAGATATTTCCATGTTTATACAGATGGCTGTGTAGATATTTCCATGTTTATACAGATGATAGTGTACATATTTCCATGTTTATACAGATAGTGGTGTAGATATTTCCATGTTTATACAGGTGACATTGTAGGTATTTCCTTGTTTATACAGTTGGCGATCTAGATATTTCCATGTTTATAGAGATAGCCATGTAGATATTTCCATGTTTATATAGATAGCGGTGTACACATTTCCATGTTTATAAAGATAGCAGTGTAGTTATTTCCATATTTACACAGATAGCGGAGTAAATATTTCCATGTTTATAAAGATAGCGGTGTAGATGTTTCCATGTTTGTACCGATAGCAGTGTAGATATTTCCATGTTTATACAGATCATGATGGAGATATTTCCATTTTTATACAGATAGTGGTGTAGATATTTCCATGTTTATACAGATAGCGGTGTAGATATTTCCATGTTTACAGAGATAGCGGTGTAGATAGTTCCATGTTTATACATATTGCGGTGTAGATATTTCCATCTTTACACTGATTGAGGTGTACATATTTCCATGTTTACACGGATAGCTGTGTAGATATTTCCATGTTTACCCAGAGAGTGTTATAGATATTTATATGTTTATACAGATAGCGGTGTAGATATTTTCATGTTTATAATGATAGCTGTGTAGATATTTCGCTGTTTACAGAGTTAGCGGTGTAGATATTTCCATGTTTATACAGATAGCAGTGTAGATATTTCCATGTTTATACAGATTGCGGTGTAGATATTTCCATATTTATAGAGATAGCGGTGTAGATATTTCCATATTCGCAGAGATCGCAGTGTAGATATTTCCATGTTTATATAGATAGCGGTGAAGGTATTTCCATGTTTATAGAGATAGCGGTGTAGGTATTTCCATGTTTATAGAGATAGCGGTTTAGATAATTCCATGTTTATACAGATGGCTGTGTAGATATTTCCATGTGTGTACAGATGGCAGTGTAGTTATTGCCATGTGTATACAGATGGAAGTGTACATATTTCCATGTTTGTACTGATGACTGTGTAGATAATTCCATGTTTTTACAGATGGCTGTGTGGATATTTCCATGTTTATACAGATAGCGGTGTGGCTATTTCCATGTTTATACAGATAGCGTTGTAGATATTTCCATGATTATAGAGATGGCTGTGTAGATATTTCCGTGTTTATACAGATGGCCGTGTAGATATTTTCATGTGTATACAGATAGGGGTGTAGTTATTTCCATGTTTATAAAGATGACTCTGTAGGTATCTCCATGTTTATACAGATGGCGCTGTAGATATTTCCATGTTTATAGAGATAGGCATGTAGATATTTCCATGTTTATACAGATAGCGGTTTAGATATTTCCATGTTTATAGAGATAGCGGTGTATATATTTTCATGTTTAAAGATGTATCGATGCAGATATTTCTAGGTGTATACAGATAGCAGTGTAGATATTTCCATGTTCATATAGATGGCGTTGTAGATATTTCCATGTATATACTTATAGCGGCGTAGATATTTCCCGGTTTATACAGATAGATGTGTAGGTATTTCCATGTTTACAGAGATAGCGGTGTAGATATTTCCATATTTGCTCTGATTGCGGTGTAGATATTTCCATCTTTACACAGATAGCGGAGTACATATTTCATGTTTACACAGATAGCTGTGTAGATATTTCCATGTTTACACAGATAGTGTTATATGTATTTCCATGTTTATTCAGATAGCGGTGTAGATATTTACATGTTAATAAAGATAGCGGTGTAGATATTTCCATGTTTATAGAGATACCGGTGGAGATATTACCATGTTTATACAGATGTCTGTGTAGATATTTCCATGTGTATACAAATGGCAGCGTAGATATTTCCATGTTTTTAAAGATGGAAATGGAGATATTTCCATGATTGTACAGATGACAGTGTAGATATTTCTATGTTTTTACAGATGGCGGTGGAGATATTTCCATGTTTATACAGATAGTGGTGTAGTTATTTCCATGTTTATACAGATAGCTTTGTAGATATTTCCATGTTTACAGAGAAAGCGGTGAAGATATTTCCATAATAGTTCTGATTGCGGTGTAGATATTTCCATCTTTACACAGATAGCCGTGTACATATCTCCATGTTTACACAGATAGCTGTGTAGATATTTTCATGTTTACACAGATAGTGCTATAGACATTTCCATGTTTATACAGATAGAGGTGTGGATATTTCCATGTTTGTAAAGATAGCGGTGTAGATATTTCCATGTTTATAAAGATAGCGGTGTAGATGTTTCCATGTTTGTACCGATAGCCGTGTAGATATTTCCATGTTTATACAGATCATGATGTAGATATTTCCATGTTTATACAGATAGTGGTGTAGATATTTCCATGTTTATACAGATAGCGGTGTAGATATTTCCATGTTGACATAGATGGTGGCGTAGATAGTTCCATGTTTACACATATTGCGTTGTAGAGATTTCCATCTTTACACAGATAGCTGTGTACATATCTCCATGTTTACACAGATAGCTGTGTAGATATTTCCATGTTTACACAGATAGTGCTATTGATATTTCCATGTTTATACAGATAGAGGTGTGGATATTTCCATGTTTGTAAAGATAGCGATGTAGATATTTACATGTTTATACAGATAGCCGTGAGGATACTGCCATGTTTATAAAGATAGCGATGTAGATATTTCCATGTTTATACAGATAGCGGGGGAGATGTTTCCATACTTATACAGATAGCGGTGGAGATAATTCCATGTTTATACAGATGGCTGTGTAGATACTTCCATGTTTATACAGACGGCAGTGTAGATATTTCCATGTGTATAGCGATGGAGGTGTAGATATTTACATGGTTATACATGTGACTGTGTTGGTATTTCCATGTTTTTACACATGCCGGTGTAGATATTTCCATGTTTATACAGATAGCGGTGTGGCTATTTCCATGTTTATACAGATAGCAGTGTAGATATTTCCATGTTTATAGAGATGGCTTTGTAGATATTTCCATGTTTTTACAGATGGCAGTGTAGATATTTCCACGTTTATACAGATAGTAGTGTAGATATTTCCATGTTTATACAGATGACTCTGTAGGTATTTCCATGTTTATACAGTTGGCCGTGTAGATATTTCCATGTTTATAGAGATAGCCATGTAGATATTTCCATGTTTATACAGATAGCGGTGTACACATTTCCATGTTTATAGAGATAGCAGTGTAGATATTTCCATATTTATACAGATAGCGGTGTAGGTATTTCCATGTTTATACAGATAGCTGTGTAGATATTTCCAGGTTTGTACCGATAGCGGTGTAGGTATTTCGATGTTTATACAGATAATGATGTAGATATTTCCATGTTTATACAGATAGCGATGTAGATATTTCCATGTTTACACAGATATCGGTGTAGATATTTCCATGTTTGTACCGATAGCGGTGTAGGTATTTCCATGTTTATGCAGATCATGATGTAGATATTTCCATGTTTATACAGATAGCGGTGTAGATATTTCCATGTTTATACAGATAGCATTGTAGATATTTCCATGTTTATAGAGATAGCGGGGAAGGTGTTTCCAAGTTTATAGAGATAGCGGGGGAGACGTTTCCATGTTTATACAGATAGTGGTGTAGATGATTCCATGTTTATACAGATGGCTGTGTAGATATTTGTATGTGTATAAAGACGGCAGTGTAGCTATTTCCATGTTTATAGCGATGGAGGTGTAGATATTTCCATGTTTATACAGATAGCGGTGTGGCTATTTCCATGTTTATACAGATAGCGGTGTAGATTTTTCCATGTTTATAGAGATGGCTGTGTAGATATTTCCATGTATACACAGATGGCATTGTAGATATTTCCATGTTTATACAGATAGTGGTGTAGATATTTCCATGTTTATACAGATGACTGTGTAGGAATTTCCATGATTATACAGTTGGCGGTGTAGATATTTCCATGTTCATAGAGATAGCCATGTAGATATTTCCATGTTTATACAGATAGCGGTGTACACATTTCCATGTTTATAGAGAGAGCAGTGTAGTTATTTCCATATTTATACATATAGCGGTGTAGATATTTCCATGTTTGTACAGATAGCGGTGTAGATATTTCCATGTTTATACAGATAGCGGTGTAGATATTTCCATGTTTATACAGATAGCGGTGTAGATGTTTCCATGTTTATAAAGATAGCATTGTGGATACTTCCATGTTTACAGAGATAGCAGTGTAGATATTTCCATGTTTACACAGATAGCGGCATAGATATTTCCATCTTTACACAGATAGTGGAGTACATATTTCCATGTTTACACGGATAGCTGTGTAGATATTTCCATGTTTACACAGATAGTGTTATAGATATTTCCATGTTTATACAGACAGCGGTGTAGATATTTTCATATTTATAGAGATAATGGTGTAGATATTTCCATGTTTATACAGATAGCGGTGTAGCTTTTTCCATGTTTATATAGATAGCAGTTTAGATATTTCCATGTTTATACAGGTCGTGCTGTAGATATTTCCATGTTTTTACAGATAGCGGTGTAGATATTTCAATGTTTTTACAGATAGCGGAGTAGATATTTCCATGTTTACAGAGATAGCTGTGTAGATATTTCCATGTTTACAGAGATAGCGGTGTAGATATTTCCATATTTGCTCTGATTGTGGTGTAGATATTTCCATCTTTACAAAGATAGCGGTGTACATATTTCATGTTTACCCAGATAGCTCTGTAGATATTTCCATGTTTACACAGATAGTGTTATGGAGATTTCCATTTTTCTACAGATAGCGGTGTAGACGTTTCCATGTTTATAAAGATAGCAGTGTAGATATGTCTACGTTTATAGAGATAGCGGTGGAGATATTTTCATGTTTATGCAGATAGCGGTGGAGATATTTCCATGTTTATACAGATGGCGGTGTAGATATTTGCAAGTTCATAGAGATAGTAGTGAAGATATTTCCATGTTTATACAGATAGCGGTGTAGATATTTCCAAGTTTATACAGACAGTGGTGTAGATATTTCCATGTTTATACAGATGACTGTGTAGGTATTTGTATGTTTACACAGACGTCTGTGTAGATATTTCCAGGTTTATAGAGATTGCCAAGTAGATATTTCCATGTTTACACAGATAGGGGTGTAGACATTTCAATGTTTATGGAGATAGCGGTGTGGATATTTCCATATTTATACAGATAGCGGTGTAGATATATCCATGTTTATACAGATAGCAGTGTAGATATTTCCATGTTTATACAGATAGCGATGTAGATATTTCCATATTTATACAGATCGTGGTGTAGATATTTCCATCTTCATACAGATAGCACTGTAGATATTTCCATGTTTATACAGATAGCGTTGTAGTCATTTCCAAGTTTACAGAGATAGCGGTGTAGATATTTCTATATTTGCACAGATTGCGGTGTACATATTTCCATCTTTACACAGATAGCGGTGTACATATTTCCATGTTTACACAGATAGCCGTGTAGATATTTCCATGTTTACACAGATAGTGTTATAGATATTTCCATGTTTATACTGATAACGGTGTGGATATTTCCATGTTTATAAAGATAGCGGTGTAGACATTTCCATGTTTATAGAGATAGCGGTGGAGATATTTCCATGTTCACAGAGATAGCGGTGTAGTTATTTCCATATTTGCACAGATTGCGGTGTTGATATTTCCATGTTTATACAGATAGCGGTGTAGATATTTCAATGTTTATACAGATAGCGGTGGAGGTATTTCCATGTTTATATAGATAGCGGTGTACATAATTCCATGTTTATACATGTGGCTGTGTGGATATTTCCATGTGTATACAGATGGCAGTGTAGATATTTCCGTGTGTATACACATGGAGGTGTAGATATTTCCATGTTTATACAGATGACTGTGTGGATATTTCCATGTTTTTACAGATGGTGGTATAGATATTTCCATGTTTATACTGATGGCGGTGTTGGTATTTCCATGTTTACACAGATAGCGGAGTAGATATTTCCATATTTATAGAGATGGCTGTGTAGATATTTCATTGTTTATACAGATGGCCGTGTAGATATTTCCATGTTTATACAGATAGTTTTGTAGATATTTCAATGTTTATACAGATGACTGCGTAGGTATTTCCATGTTTACACAGATGGCGGTGTAGATATTTCCATGTTTATAGAGATAGCCGAGTAGCTATTTCCAAGTTTAGGCAGATATTGTTGTAGACATTTCCATGTTTATAGAGATAGCAGTGTAGAGATTTCAATATTTCTACAGATAGCAGTGTAGATATTTCCATGTTTTTACAGATGGCGGTGTAGATGTTTCCATCTTTATAGAGATAGCGTTGTGGATATTTCCATGTTTATACAGATCGTGGTGTAGATGTTTCCATGTTTTTACAGATAGCGGTGTAGATGTTTCCATGTTTATACAGATAGCGGTGAACATATTTCCATGTTAACAGAGATAGTGGTGTGGATATTTAAATGTTTATACAGATAGCGATGTAGATAGTTCCATGTTTAAACAGATAGCGGTGTAGATATTTCCAAGTTTATACAGATATCATTGGAGATATTTCCCTGTTTAAACAGATTGCCATGGAGATATTTCCATGTTTTTACAGATGGCGGAGTAGATATTTCCAAGTTTATACAGATAGCGGTGTAGGTATTTCCATGTTTATACAGACAGCGGTGTAGATATTTCCATGTTTCTACAGATAGCGGTGTAGGTATTTCCATGTTTATGAAGATAGCGGTGTGGCTATTTCCATGTTTATACAAATACCGGTGTAGATATTTCCAAGTTTATAGAGATGGCTGTGTAGATATTTCCATGTTTACAGAGATAGCGGTGTAGATATTTCCATGTTTATAGAGATAGCGGTGTAGATATTTCCATTTTTACACAGATAGCTGTGTAGATATTTCCATGTTTACAGAGATAGTGTTATAGATATTTCCATGTATATACAGATAACGGTGTAGATTTTCCATGTTTATACAGATAGCGGTGTAGATATTTCCATGTTTATACAGATAGCGGTGTAGATTTTTCCATTTTTACACAGAGAGCTGTGTAGATATTTCCATGTTTACAGAGATAGTGTTAGAGATATTTACATGTTTATACAGATAACGGTGTAAATTTTCCATGTTTATAAAGATAGCGGTGTAGATATTTCCATGTTTATACAGATAGCGGTGTAGGTATTTCCATGTTTATACAGATAGCGGTGTAGATATTTCCATGTTCACAGAGATAGTGGTGTAGATATTTCCATATTTGCTCAGATTTCGGTGTAGATATTTCCATGTTTATACAGATAGCGGTGTAGGTATTTCCATGTTTATAGAGATATCGGTGTAGATAATTCCATGTTCATACAGATGGCTGTGCAGGTATTTCCATGTGTATACAGATGGAAGTGTAGATATTTCCATGTGTATACACATGGAGGTGTAGATATTTCCATGTTTACACAGATGACTGTGTAGATAATTCCATGTTTTTACAGATGGCGGTGTAGATATTTCAATGTTTATACAGATAGCGGTGTGGCTATTTCCATGTTTATACAGATAGCGGTGTAGATATTTCCATGTTTACAGAGATGGCTGTGTAGATATTTCCTAGTTTATACAGATGGCCGTGTAGATATTTCCATATTTATACAGATAGTGGTGTAGATATTTCCATGTTTATACAGATGGCGGTGTAGATATTTCCATGTTTATAGAGATAGCCATGTCGCTATTTCCATGTTTGTACTGATAGCGTTGAAGACATTTCCATGTTTATAGAGATAGCAGTGTAGATATTTCCATATTTATACAGATAGCGGTGTACATATTTCCATGTTTAAACAGATAGCTGTGTAGATCTTTCCATGTTTATACAGATATCGTTGGAGATATTTCCCTGTTTATACAGATAGCATTATAGATATTTTGAGGTTTATACAGATAGCGGTGTAGATATTTCCACATTTGTACAGATAGCAGTGTTGCTCTTTCCATGTTTATACAGATAGCGGTGTAGATATTTCCATGTTTATGCAGATGGCGGTGTAGATATTTCCTAGTTTATAGAGATGGCGGTGTAGATACTTCCATGTTTATAGAGATAGCCATGGAGATATTTCCATGTGTATAGAGATAGCATTGTAGATATTTCCATGTTTATAGAGATGGCTCTGTAGATATTTCCATGTTTATACAGATGGCGGTGTAGATATTTCCATGTTTACCGATGGTGGTGTAGATACTTCCATGTTTACAGAGATAGCTGTGTAGATATTTCAATCTTTGCACAGATTGCGGTGTAGATATTTCCTTGTTTACAGAGATAGCGGTGTAGTTATTTCCAAGTATACACAGATAGCTGTGTAGATATTTCCATGTTTAAACAGATAGTGTTGAAGATATTTCCATGTTTACACAGATGGCGTTGTAGATATTTCCATGTTTATACAGATAGCGGTGAAGATATTTCCAAGCTTACACAGATAGCTGTGCAGATATTTCCATGTTTACACAGATAGCTTTTTAGATATTTCCATGTTTATACAGATTGCGGTGTGGGTATTTCCATGTTTATACAGATAGCGGTGTACATAGTTCCATGTTTACACAGATAGCGGTGGAGATATTTCCATGTTTATACAGATAGCGATTTAGATATTTCCATGTTAATACAGATAGCAGTGTAGATATTTCCATGTTTATACAGAAAGCCGTGTAGATATTTCCATGTTTATAGAAATAGCGTTGTTGATGTTTCCATTTTTATATCGATAGTGGTGTAGATATTTCCATGTTTATAGAGATAGCGGTGGAGATATTTCCATGTTTATACAGATGGCTGTGTAGATATTTAAATGTGTATACAGATGGTGGTGTAGATATTTACATGTTCATAGAGATGGTGGTGTAGATACTTCTATGTTTATACAAACGAGTGTGTAGATATTTGCAAGTTTATACAGATAGCGCTGTAGATATTTCCACGTTTAAACAGATAACGATGGAGATATTTCCATGTTTATGAAGATAGTGATGTAGAAATTTCCATGTTTATACAGAGAGCAGTGTGGATATTTTCATGTTTATACAGATGGCGGGGTAGATATATCCATGTTTATAGCGATTGCGGTGTATATATTTCCATGTATATAGAGATAGCGGTTTAGATACTTCAATGTTTATAGAGATGGTGGTGTAGATATTTCCATGTTTATACAGATAGCTGTGTAGATATTTCCATGTCTATACAGATAGGGTTGAAGATATTTCCATGTTTATACAGATAGCTGTGTAGATATTTCCATGTTTATACAGATAGCGCTGTAGATATTTCCACGTTTAAACAGATAACGATGGAGATATTTCCATGTTTGTGAAGATAGTGATGTAGATATTTCCATGTTTATACAGAGAGCGGTGTAGATATTTTCATGTTTATACAGAGGGCTGTGTAGATATTTCCATATGTATAAAGATGGCGGTGTATATATTTCCGTGTTTATAGAGAAGGTGGTGTAGATATTTCCATGTTTATAGAGACGACTGTGTAGATACTTGCAAGTTTATACAGATGGTGGTGTAGATGTTTCCATCTTCATAGAGATAGTGGTGTAGATATTTCCATGTTTATACAGACGACTGTGTAGATACTTGCAAGTTTATACAGATGGTGGTGTAGATGTTTCCATCTTTATAGAGATAGTGGTGTAGATATTTCCATGTTTACACAGATAGCGGTGTCAATATTTCCATGTTTATACAGATAGCGCTGTTGATATTACCATGTTTATACAGATAGCGGTGGAGATATTTCCATGTTTATAGAGATGGTGGTGAAAACATTTCCATGTTTATAGAGATTGCAGTGTAGATATTTCAACGTTTATACAGAGAGAGGTGTAGATATTTCCATGTTTACTGAGATAGCGGTTGGAGATATTTCCACATTTATTCACATATTGATGTAGATATTTCCACGTTTATACAGATAGTGTTGTAGATATTTTGACGTTTATACAGAAAGCGGTGTAGATATTTCCACGTTTATACAGATATCGGTGTAGATATTTCCATCTTTATACAGATAGCGGTGTAGATATTTAAATGTTTATGCAGACGGCGGTGTAGATATTTCCTAGTTTATAGAGATGACGGTGTAGATATTTCCATGTTTGTAGAGATAGCCGTGCAGATATTTCCATGTTAATAGAGATAGCTGTGTAGGTATTTCCATGTTTATAGAGATGGCTGTGTAGATATTTCCATGTTTACAGATGGTGGTGTAGATATTAAGATATTTACAGAGATAGCGGTGTAGATGTTTCAATCTTTGCACACATTGCGGTGTAGATATTTCCATCTTTACACAGATAGCAGTGTAGATATTTCCTAGTTTACACAGATAGCTGTGTTGATAATTCCATGTTTACACAGATAGTGTTGAAGATATTTCCATGTTTACATAGATAGCGGTGTACGTATTTCCATGTTTATAAAGATAGCGGTTTAGATATTTCCATGTTTATACAGATAGCTGTGGAGATATTTCCATGTTTATACAGATAGCGATGTAGTTATTTCCATGTTTATACAGATAGAGGTGTTGATATATCCATCGTTGAACAGACTGCAGTGTAGATATTTCCATCTGTACACAGATAGAAGTGTGGAGATTCCGATGTTTACACATGTAGCTGTTTAGATATTTCCATGTTTATGCAGATAGCGTTGTAGATATTTCCATGTTTATACAGATAGTGGTGTAGATATTTCCATGTTTATACAGATAGCGATGGAGATATTTCCATGTTTATAGAGATGGTGGTGTAAATATTTCCATGTTTATAGAAATGGTGGTGTAGATATTTCCATGTTTATACAGACGTCTGTGTAGATATTTGCATGTTTATACAGATGGCGGTGTACATATTTCCATCTTTGCAGAGATAGCGGTGTAGATATTTCCATGTTCATACAGATAGCGGTGTAGATAGTTCCATGTTAATAGAGATAGCGGTGTAGATATTTCCATATTTATACAGATAGCGGTGTAGATATGTCCATGTTTATACAGATGACGGTGTAGATATTTCCATGTTTATTCAGATGGCATAGATATTTCCATGTTTATACAGATAGCGCTGTAGATATCTCCATGTTTGTGTAGATTGCAGTGTAGATAATTCCATGTTTACAGAGATAGCGGTGTAGATATTTCCATCTTTGCACTGATTGTGGTGTAGATATTTCCATGTTTACAGAGACAGCGGAGTAGATATTTCCGTGTTTACACAGATAGCCTTGTAGATAATTCCATGTTTATACAGGTAGCGTTGTAGATATTTCCATGTTTATAGAGATAGCGCTGGAGATATTTCCATGTTTATACAGATAGCGATGTAGATATTTCCATGCTTACGCAGATAGCGGTGTAGTTATTTCCATGTTTATACTGATAGCGGTGTATATATTTCCATGTTTATGCAGATAGTGGTGTAGATATTTCCATGTTTTTACAGATAGCGGTGTAGATATTTCCATGTTTACAGAGATAGCAGTGTAGATATTTCCATCCTTGCACAGATTGCAGTGTAGATATTTCCATGTTTACACAGATAGCGGTGTAGATATTTCCATGTTTACACAGATATCTGTGTATATATTTCCATGTTTACACAGATAGCCTTGTAGATATTTCCATGTTTATACAGATAGGGGTGTAGATATTTCCATGTTTATAAAGATAGCAGTATAGATATTTCCATGTTTATACAGATAGCGTTGCAGGTATTCCCATGTTTATAGAGATAGCGGTGTAGATATTTCCATGTTCATAGAGATAGCGGTGTAGATATTTCCACGTTTATACAGATAGCGGTGTAGATATTTCCATGTTTATACACATAGGGGTGTAGATATTTCCAAGTTTATACAGATAACGGAGAAGATATTTCCATGTTTATACAGATGGCAGTGTAGATATTTCCAAGTTTATACAGATAGCGGTGCAGATATTTCCATGTTTATACAGATTGCGGTATACATATTTCCATGTTTATAGAGATAGCTGTGTAGATATTTCCATGTTTATACGGATGGCTGTGTAGATATTTCCATGTGTATACAGATGGTAGTGTAGATATTTCCATGTTTATACAGATGGCGGTGTAGATATTTCCAGGTTTATACAGATAGCGGTGTTGGTATTTCCATGTTTATACAGATAGCAGTGAAGATATTTCCATGTTTATAGAGATGGCTGTGTGGATAGTTCCATATTTATACAGATGTCATTGTAGAGATTTCCATGTTTATGAAAATAGTTGTGTAGATATTTCCATGTTTATACAGATGTCTGTGCAGGTATTTCCTTGTTTATACAGATTGCGGTATAGATATTTCTGTGTTTATTGAGATATCCATGTAGATATTTCCATATTTATACTGATAGCGGTGTAGACATTTCCATGTTTATAGAGATAGCGGTGTAAATATTTCCATATTGATACAGATAGCGGTGTAGATATTTCCATGTTTATACAGATAGCAGTCTAGATATTTCCATGTTTACACAAATAGCGTTGTAGTTATTTCCATGTTTATACAGATAGCAGTGTAGATATTTACATATTTATACAGATAGCGGTGTAGATATTTCCATGTTTATGCAGGTAGAGGTGTAGATATTTCCATGTTTATGCAGATCGTAGTGCAGATATTTCCATCTTTCTACAGATGGCAGTGTAGATATTTCTATGTTTATACAGATTGCGGTGCAGAGATTTTCATGTTTATACAGATGGCGGTGTAGATATTTCCATGTTTATGCAGATGGCGGTGTAGATATTTCCATGTTTATAGAGATGGCCGTGTAGATATTTCTATGTTTACAGAGTTATCGGTGTAGATAATTCCAAATTTACAGAGATGGCGGTGTAGGTATTTCCATGTTTATAGAGATAGTGGTGCAGATATTTCCATGTTTATATAGCTCGCGGCGTAGATATTTCCATCTTTATACAGATGGGAGTGTAGTTTTTTCCATGTTTATACAGATCGCGGTGTAGATATTTCCATGTTTACACAGATGGCAGTGTAGATAGTTCCATGTTTATGGAGGTGGCATGTAGATATTTTCATGCTTATAGAGATGGCGGTGTATATATTTCCCTGTTTATAGAGATAGCGGTGTAGATATTTCCATGATTACAGAGATTTCGGTGTAGGTATTTCCATGAGTATAGAGATAGCGTTGCAGATGTTTCCATGTTTATAATCATGGCTGTGTAGATACTTCTATGTGTATACAGATGGCAATTTAGATATTTCCATGTTTACAGAGATGGTGGTGTAGATATTTCCATGTATGTACAGATGACTCTGTAGATATTTCCATGTTTATACATATAGCGGTGTAGATATTTCCAAGTTTATGGAGATAGCGGTGCAGATATTTCCATGTTTATAGAGATAGCGGAGCAGATATTTCCATGTTTATAGAGATTGCGGTGTAGATATTTCCATCTTTACACAGATACCTGTGTACATATTTCCATGTTTACGCAGATAGCTGTGTAGATATTTCCATGTTTACACAGATAGTGTTATAGATATTTCCATGTTTATATAGATATCGGTGTAGATATTTCCATATTTCTACAGATAGTGATGGAGATATTTCCATGTTTATACAGGTAGAGGTGCAGATATTTCCATGTTTATGCAGATCGCGGTGCAGATATTTCCATCTTTCTACAGACGGCAGTGTAGATATTTCTATGTTTATACAGAAGGTGGTGTAGATATTTCCATGTATATACAGATGACTGTGTAGATATTTTCATGTTTATACAGATGGCTGTGTAGATATCTCCATGTTTATACAGATGGCGGTGTAGACATTTCCATGTTTTTGGAGGTAGCGGTGTAGATATTTCCATGTTTGTACATATAACGGTGCAGATATTTCCAAGTTTATAGAGATAGCGGTGTAGATATTTCCATCTTGGAACAGATTGCGGTGAAGATATTTCCATCTTTACACAGATAGCGGCGTATATGTTTCCATGTTTACACTGATAGCGTTGTAGATATTTCCATGTTTATACAGATAGTGGTGTAGATGTTTCCATGTTTATACAGACAGCAGTGGAGATATTTCCATGTTTATACAGAGAGCGGTGTAGATATTTCTTGTTTATACAGATAGCGGTGTAGATATTTCCATGTTTATACAGATAGCAGTGTACATATTTCCATGTTAACAGAGACAGCGGTATAGGTATTTCCATATTTGCACGGATTGAGGAGTAGATATTTCCATCTTTACAGAGATAGTTGTGTTCATATTTCCATGTTTACACAGATAGCTGTGTAGATATTTCCATGTTTACACAGTTTTGTAGATATTTCCATGTTTATACAGATAGCGGTGTAGATATTTCTATGTTTATAAAGATAGCGGTGTCCATATTTCCATGTTTATAGAGATAGCGGTGGAGGTATTTACATGTTTATTCAGATAGCTATGAAGAGATTTCCATGTTTATACAGATAGCAGTGTAGATATTTCCATGTTTATACCGATAGTGGTGTAGATGTTTCTAAGTTTATAGTGATAGCGGTGTAGATATTCCCATGTTTATACAGAGAGCGGTGGCAATATTTCCATGTTTATACAGAGTTCTCTGTAGATATTTCCATGTTTATATAGATGACGGTGTAGATATTTCCAGGTTTATACAGATGACTGTGTAGATATTTCCATGTTAATACAGATGGCGGTGTAGATATTTCCATGTTTATAGAGATAGCGGTGTAGATATTTCCATGTTTATTGAGATAGCGGTGTAAATATTTCCATATTTATACAGATAGTGGTGTAGATATTTCCATGTTTTTACAGATAGCGGTGTAGATATTTCCATCTTTATTCAGAGAGTGCTGTACATATTTCCATGTTTATACAGATCACTGTGTAGATATTTCTATGTTTATCCAGATAACGTTGTAGATATTTCCATCTTTATACAAACGGTGGTGTAGATATTTCCATGTTCCTACACATGACTGTGTAGTTATTTCCATGTTTATACTGATGGCGTTGTAGATATTTCCATATTTATAGAGATAGCAGTGTTGATATTTCCAGGTTTATACAGATAGCGGTGTAAATATTTCCATGTTTATACAGATCGTGGTGTAGATATTTCCATGTTTATACAGATACCGGTGTAGATATTCTCATGTTTATACAGACTGCAGTGTAGGCATTTCTATGTTTATACAGATAGCGGTGTAGATATTTCCATGTTTGTACAGATGGCGGTGTTGATATTTCCATCTGTACACAGATTGCCGTGTAGATATTTCCATCTTTATACAGATGGCGTTGTAGATATTTCCATGGATATGCAGATGGCGGTGTGGATATTTGCATGTTTATAGAGATAGCGGTGTAGGTATTTCCATGTTTATAGACATAGCGGTGTAGATATTTCCATGTTTATATAGATGGCGTTGTAGATATTTCCATGTTTATACCGATAGCGGTGGTGGTATTTCCATGTTTATATAGATAGCGATGTAGATATTTCCATGTTTATACAGCTCGCAGTGCAGATATTTATATCTTTATACCGATGGCATTGTAGATATTTCCTTATTCACACAGATGGCGGTGTAGATGTTTCCATGTTTATAGAGATAGCAGTGTAGATATTTACATGTTTATTCAGATGGCTGTGTAGATATTTCCATGTGTAAACAGATGTCATTGTAGATATTTCCATGTTTACAGATGACTGTCTAGGTATTTCCATGTTTTTACAGATGGCAGTGCAGGTATTTCCATGTTTATAGAGATAGCGGTGTAGATATTTCCATATTTCTACAGATCGCGGTGTTGATATTTGCATCTAAACACAGATGGCCGTGTAGATATTTCCATGTTTATACAGATGGCGGCGTAGATATTTCCATGGACATGCAGATGACGGTGTAGTTATTTCCATGTTTATACAGATAGCGGTGTAGATATTTCCATGTTTACACAGATGGTGGTGTAGATATTTCCGTGTTTATACACATGGCGGAGTAGATACTTCCATCTTTATGGAGATGGCAGTGTAGATATTTTCATGTTTATAGAGATGGCGGTGTAGATATTTCCATATTTATAGAGATAGCGGTGTAGATATTTCCATCTTTCTACAGATGTCAGTGTAGATATTTCCATGTTTATACAGATGGCGGTGTAGATATTTCCATATTTATACAGATGTCTGTGTAGATATTTCCATGTGTATACAGATGGTATTGTAGCTATTTCCATGTTTATAGAGATGGTGGTGTAGATATTTCCATGTTTATTCAGATGACTGTGTAGATATTTCCATGTTTTATAGATGGCAGTGTAGATATTTCAATGTTTATAGAGATGGCACTGTAGATATTTCCATGTTTATACAGATAACGGTGGAGATAGTTCCATGTTTATACACATAGCGGTGTACATATTTCCATGTTTATAGAGACAGCGGTGTAGGTATTTCCATGTTTATACAGATAGCGGTGCAGATATTTCCATGTTTATACAGATGCCTATGCAGGTATTTCCATTTTTATACAGAGGGCTGTGTAGATATTTCTATGTTTATACAGATGGCAGTGTAGATATTTCCAGGTTCCTACACATGACTGTGTAGGCATTTCCATCTTTATACAGATGGCTTTGTAGATGTTTCCATGTTTATAGAGATAGCGGTGCAGATATTTCCATGTGTATACGGATAGCGGTGTATATATTTCCACGTTTATACAGATTGTGGTGTAGATATTTCCATGTTTATACAGATACCGGTGTAGATATTTCCATGTTTATACCGACCGCAGTGTAGATATTTCCATGTTTATAGAGATAGCAGTGTATACATTTCCATGTTTGTTCAGATGGCGGTGTTGATGTTTCCATCTATACACACATTGCCGTGTAGGTATTTCCATGTGTATACATATGGCATTGTAGATATTTCCATGTTTATACCGATGGTGGTGTAGATATTTCCAGGTTTACACAGATGACTGTAAAGGTATTTCCATGTTTATACAGATGGCGGTGTAGATATTGCCATGTTTGTAGAGATAGCGGTGTAGATATTTCCATATTTATACAGATAACGGTGAAGAAATTTCCATGTTAATACAGATATCGGTGTTGGTTTTTCCATGTTTATAGAGATAGCTGTGTGGATATTTCCATGTTTACAGATAGGGGTGTAGATATTTCCATGTTTATAGAGATGGCGGTGTAGATATTTCCATGTTTACACAGATCACGGTGTAGATATTTCCTTGTTTATACAGATCTTGGTGTAGATATTTCCATGTTTATACAGATCGCGGTGTTGATATTACCATGTTTATAGGGATAGCGGTGCAAATATTTCCACATTTATACAGATAGCGGTGTAGTTATTAGCATGTTTATGCAGATAGCAGTGTAGATATTTCCATTTTTAAACAGATGACTGTGTATATATTTCAATGTTTAAACAGATGGCAGTGTAGATATTTCCTTGTTTATACAAATAGCAGTGTAGTTATTTCCATGTTTATACACATAGCGGTGTAGATATTTCCATGTATATACAGATGGCTGTGTAGATATTTCCATGTTTATACAGATGGCTGTGTAGATATTTCCATGTTTATACTGATGACTTTGTAGGTATTCCCATGTTTATACAGATGGCATTGAAGATATTTCCATGTTTATAGAGATAGCTGTGTAGGTATTTCCATGTTTATACAGATAGCGGTGTAGATATTTCCATGTTTATACAGATCGCGGTGTAGATATTTCCATGTTTATACAGATCGTGGTGTAGATATTTCCATGTTTATACAGACATCAGTGGAGATATTTCCATGTTTATACACGTAGCGGTGTACATATTTCCATGTTTATAGAGACAGAGGTGTAGGTATTTCCATGTTTATACAGATAGCGGTGCAGATATTTCCATGTTTATACAGATGCCTATGCAGATATTTCCTTATTCATACAGAGGGCTGTGTAGACATTTCCATGTTTATACAGATGGCAGTGTATGTATTTCCATGTTCCTAGACATCACTGTGTAGGTATTTCCATGTTTATACAGATGGCTTTGTAGATATTTCCATGTTAACAGAGATATCGGTGCAGATATTTCCATGTTTATACAGATAGCGGTGTGTATATTTCCATGTTTATACAGATCGTGGTGTAGATATTTCCATGTTTATACAGATACCGGTGTAGATATTTCCATGTTTATACAGACCACAGTGTAGATATTTCCATGTTTATAGAGATAGCGTTGTAGATATTTCCATGTTTGTACAGATGGGGGTGTTGATTTTTCCATCTATACACAGATTGCCGTGTAGGTATTTCCATGTTTATACAGATGGCATTGTAGATATTTCCATGTTTATACAGATGGTGGTGTAGATATTTCCATGTTTATACAGATGACTGTCTAGTTATTTCCATGTTTTTACACATGGCATTGTAGATATTTCCATGTTTATAGAGATAGCAGTGTAGATATTTCCATGTTTATACAGATTACGGTGTAGATATTTCCATGTTTATACAGATACCGGTGTAGATATTTCCATGTTTATACAGATAGCCGTGTAAATATTTCCATGTTTATACAGATCACGGTGTAGATATTTCCATGTTTATAGAGATAGCGGTGTTGATATTTCCATGTTTATACAGATAGTGGTGTAGATATTTTCATGTTTATACAGACCACGGTGTAAATATTTCCATGTTTATTCAGATAGCGTTGCAGATATTTCCATGTTTGTACTGATGGCGGTGTTGATATTTCCATCTATACACTGATGACCTTGTAGATATTTCCATGTTTATACAGATGGCGGTGCAGATATTTCTATGGATATGCAGATGGCGGTGTAAATATTTCCATATTTATACAGAAAGCGGTGTAGTTATTTCCATGTTTATATAGATAGCGGTGTAGATATTTCCATGTATATACACATGGCTGTGTAGATATTTCCATGTGTATACAGATGGTGGTGTAGATATTTCCAAGTTTATACAGATAACCTTGTATGTATTTCCATGTTTATACAGAGGGCGGTGTAGATATTTCGATGTTTATAGAGATAGCAGTGGAGATATTTCCATGTTTATGCAGATAGCGGTGTAGATATTTCCATGTTTATACTGATCGCGGTGTAGATATTCCCATGTTTTTAGAGATGGCGGTGTAGATATTTCCATGTTCATAGAGATAGCGGTGTTGACTTTTCTATGTTAATAGAGATAGCGGTGTGGATATTTCCATGTTTATACAGATAGGGTAGTAGATATTTCCATGTTTATAGAGATGGCGGTGTAGATATTTCCATGTTTGTACAGATCACGGTGTAAATGTTTCCATGTTTATACAGATCATGGTGTAGGTATTTCCATGTTTATACAGATCGCAGTGTTGATATTACCATGTTTATAGGGATAGCGGTGCAAATATTTCCACATTTATACAGATAGCGGTGTAGTTATTAGCATGTTTATACAGATAGCAGTGTAGATATTTACATGTATAAACACATGTCTGTGTATATATTTCCATGTTTAAACAGATGGCGGTGTAGATATTTCCTTGTTTATACAAATAGCGGTGTAGTTACTTCCATGTTTATACAGATAGCGGTGTAGATATTTCCATGTATATACCGATGGCTGTGTAGATATTTCCATGTTTATACAAATGGCTGTGTAGATATTTCCATGTTTACACAGATGACTTTGTAGGTATTTCCGTGTTTATACAGATGGCGGTGTGGATATTTCCATGTTTATAGAGATAGCTGTGTACATATTTCCATGTTTTTACAGATAGCGGTGCAGATATTTCCATGTTTATACAGAACGCGGTGTAGATATTTACATGTTTATAGAGATAGCGGTGTAGATATTTCCATATTTATAGAGATAACTGTGAAGATATTTCCATGTTTATACAGATAGCGGTGTAAATATTTCAATGTTTATACAGATCATGGCGCAGATATTTCCATGTTTATATAGATGGCGGTGTAGATATTTCCATGTTTATACAGATAGCGGTGTAGATATTTCCATGTTTATACAGACCGCGGTGTAGATATTTCCACGTTTATACAGATAGCGGTGTAGATATTTCCATGTTTGTACAGATGGCGGTGTTGATATTTCCATCTATACACAGATGACGGTGTAGATATTTCCATGTTTATACAGATGGCGGCACAGATATTTCTATGGATATGTAGACGGTGGTATACATATTTCCAAGTTTATACAGATAGCGGTATAGTTATTTCCATGTTTATGTAGATAGCGGTGTAGATATTTCCATGTATATACGCATGGCTGTGTAGATATTTCCATGTTTATACAGATGGTGGTGTAGATATTTCCATGTTTATACAGATAACTTTGTAAGTATTTCCATGTTTATACAGATGGCAGTGTAGATATTTCCATGTTTATAGAGATAGCAGTGGAGATATTTCCATGTTTATACAGATAGCGGTGTAGATATTTCCATGTTTATACTGATCACGGTGTAGATATTTCGATGTTTATAGAGATAGCAGTGGAGATATTTCCATGTTTATACAGATAGCGGTGTAGATATTTCCATGTTTATACTAATCGCGGTGTAGATATTTCCATGTTTATAGAGATCTCGTTGTAGATATTTCCATGTTCATAGAGATAGCGTTGTTGATTTTTCCAGGTTTATAGAGATAGCTGTGTGGATATTTCCATGTTTATACAGATAGGGGTGTAGATATTTCCATGTTTATAGAGATGGCGGTGTAGATATTTTCATGTTTATACAGATCACGGTGTAGATATTTCCACGTTTATACAGATCGCGGTGTAGATATTTCCATGTTTATACAGATCATTGTGTAGATATTTCCATGTTTATACAGATCGCGGTGTTGATGTTACCATGTTTATAGGGATAGCGTTGCAAATATTTCCACATTTACACAGATAGCGGTGTAGTTATTAGCATGTTTATACAGATAGCGGTGTAGATATTTCCATGTATAAACAGATGTCTGTGTATATATTTCCATGTTTAAACAGATGGCGATATAGATATTTCCTTGTTTATACAAATAGCGGTGTAGTTATTTCCTTGTTTATACAGATAGCGGTGTAGATATTTCGATGTATATACAGATGGCTGTGTAGATATTTCCATGTTTATACAGATGGCTGTGTAGATATTTCCATGTTTATACAGATGACTTTGTAGGTATTTCCATGATTATACAGATGGCGGAGTAGGTATTTCCATGTTTATAGAGATAGCTGTGTAGATATTTCCATGTTTATACAGATAGCGGTGGGGATATTTCCATGTTTATACAGATCGCGGTGTAGATATTTCCATGTTTATACAGACAGCAGTGGAGATATTTCCATGTTTATACACAAAGCGGTGTACATATTTCCATGTTTATAGAGACAGCGGTGTAGGAATTTCCATGTTTACACAGATAGCGGTGCAGATATTTCCATGGTTATACAGATGCCTATGCAGATATTTCCATATTTATACAGAGTGTTTTGTCGATATTTCCATGTTTATACAGATGGCAGTGTAGTTATTTCCATGTTCCTACACATGACTGTGTAGGTATTTCCATGTTTATACAGATGGCTTTGTAGATATTTCCATGTTTATAGAGAGAGCGGTGTAGATATTTCCATGTTTATACAGATAGCGGTGTAGATATTTCCATGTTTATATGGACCGTGGTGTAGATATTTCCATGTTTATACAGATAGCGGTGCAGATATTTCCATGTTTGTACAGATGGCGGTGTTGATATTTCCATCTATACTCAGATGACCGTGTAGATATTTCCAGGTTTATACAGATGGTGGCGCAGATATTTCCATGGATATGTAGATGGCGGTGTAGATATTTCCATGTTTATACAGATAGCGGTGTAGATATTTCCATGTTTAAACAGATAACTTTGTAAGTATTTCCATGTTTATACTGATGGCGGTGTAGATATTTCCATGTATATACAGATGGCTGTGTAGATATTTCCATGTTTATACAGATGGCTGTGTAGGTATTTCCATGTTTATTCAGATGACTTTGTAGGTATTTCCATGTTTATACAGATGGCGGTGTAGATATTTCCATGTTTATAGAGATAGCTGTGTAGATATTTCCATATTTACACAGATGGCGGTGTAGATATTTCCATGTTTATACAGATAGCGGTGTACACATTTCCATGTTTATACAGATAGCGGAGAAGTTATTTCCATGCTCATACAGATAGTTGTAGAGATATTTTCATGTTTATACAGATAGCTGTTGAGTTATTTCCATGTTTATACAGATGGCGTTGGAGATATTTCCATGTTTATACAGATGGCGGTGTAGATATTTCTATCTTTCTACAGACGGCGGAGTAGAGTTTTCCAAGTTTACAGAGATAGCGGTTGAGATATCCCCATTTTTATACAGATAGCGGTGTAGATATTTCCATGTTTATACAGATCATGGTGTAGATATTTCCATGTTTATACAGATGGCAATGTAGATATTTGCATGTTTATACAGATAGTGGTGTAGACATTTCCATGCTTATACAGAAGACTGCGTAAGTATTTCCATGTTTATACATAAGGCGGTGTAGATATTTCCATGTTTATAAAGATAGCCATGTAGATATTTCCATTTTTATTCAGATAACGGTGTAGACATTTCCACGTTCATAGAGGTAGTGGTGTAGATATTTCCATATTCATACAAATAGCTGTGTAAATATTTCCATGTTTATACAGGTAGAGGTGTAGATATTTCCATGTTTATGCAGATCTCGGTGTAGATATTTCCATGTTTCTACAAATGGTTGTGTAGATATTTCTATGTTTATGGAGATGGTGGTATAGATAATTCCATCTTTATACAGATGGCGGTGTAGTTATTTCCATGTTTATGCTGATGGTGGTGTAGATATTCCCATGTTTATTGAGATGGCGGTGTAGATATTTCTATCTTTATAGAGATAGCGGTGTAGATAATTCCACGTTTATAGAGATGGCATTGTAGGTATTTCCATGTTTATAGAGATAGTGGTGTAGATATTTCCATGTTTATACAGATAGCGGTGTAGATATTTCCATGTTTATACAGGTAGCGGTCTAAATATTTCAATGTTTACACAGATGGCGGTGTAGATATTTCCATGTTTATGGAGATGGCGGTGTAGATATTTTCATGTTTATAGAGATGGCGGTGTAGGTAATTCCATGTATATACAGATTGTGTTGTAGATATTTAAATGTTTATAGAGATTGTGGTGTAGGTATTTCCATGTGTATAGAGAGAGCCGTGCTGATATTTCCATGTTTATACAGATGGCGGTGTAGGTATTACCATGTTCATAGAGATAGCCATGTAGATACTTCCATGTTTATATAGATAGTGGTTTAGGCCTTACTAAGTTTAGAAATATAGCAGTGTAGATATTTCCATATTTACACACATGGCGGTGTAGATATTTCCCTGTTTATACAGATAACGGTGTAGATATTTCCATGTTTATACAGATAGCGGTGTAGACAATTCCATTTTTATACAGATCGAGGTGTAGGTATTTCCATGTTTATACAGATAGCCGTGTAGATATCTCCATGTTTATACAGATAGCGGTGAAGTTATTTCCATGTTTATGCAGATAGTTGTAGAGATATTTCCATGTTTACACAGATAGCGTTGTAGATATTTCCATGTTTATGCAGATAGCAGTGCAGATATTTCCATGTTTATAAACATACCGGTGCAGATATTTCCATGTTTATACAGATAGCGTTGGAGTTAATTCCATGTTTATACAGATAGCGATGTAGATGTTTCCATGTTTATACGCATAGCGGTGTAGATATATCCATGTTTATACAGACATCGGTGTAGATACTTCCATGTTTATACAGATAGCGATGAAGTTATTCCCATGCTTATACAGATAGTTGTAGAGATATTTCCATGTTTATACAGATAGCGGTGGAGATATTTCCATGTTTATACAGATGGCTGTGGAGATATTTCAATGTTTATACAGATGGCGGTGTAGATATTTCTATTTTTCTACAGATGGTGGAGCAGATTTTTCCATGTTTATAGAGATAGCGGTTGAGATATGTCCATTTTTATACAGATAGCGGTGTAGATATTTCCATGTTTATACAGATCATGGTGTAGATATTTCCATGTTTATACAGATAGCGGTGTAGATATTTCCATGTTTATACAGGTAGCAGTGTAGATATTTCCATGTTTATAGAGATCGCGGTGTTGGTATTTCCATGTTTGTAGAGATAGCGGTGTAGATATTTTCATGTTTCTACAGATGTCTGTGTAGATATTTCCATGTGTATACACATGGCAGTGTAGATATTTCCATGTTTATACAGATGGAGGTGTAGATATTTCCCTGTTTATACAGATAGCCATGTAGATATTTCCATGTTTATAGAGATAGAGGTGTAGATATTTCCATGTTTATAGAGATAGCCGTGTAGATATATCCATGTTTATACAGATAGCGGTGTAGATATTTCCATGTATATAGAGACAGCGGTGTATAGATTTCCATGTTTATACAGATAGCGGTGTTGATATTTCCATGTTTATACAGATCGCGTTGTAGATATTTCCATGTTTATACAGATAATGGTGAAGTTATTTCCCTGTTTATTCAGATAGCGGTGTAGGTATTGCCATGTTTATAGAGATCTCGGTGTAGATATTTCCATGTTTATACAGATCGTGGTGTAGATACTTCCATGTTTATACAGATAGCGGTGTAGATATTTCCATGTATGTACACATGGCTGTGTAGATATTTCCATGTTTATACAGATAACTTTGTAAGTATTGCCATGTTTATACAGATGGCGGTGTAGATATTTCCATGGGTATACAGATGGCGGTGTAGATATTTCCATGTTTTTATAGATGGTGGGGTAGATATTTCCCTGTTTACACAGATAGCGGTGTGGATATTTCCATGTTTATACAGATAGCGGTGTAGATATTTCCATGTTTATACAGATGGCTGTGTAGATGTTTCCATGTTTATACAGATGGCAATGTAGATATTTCCATGTTTATTCAGATAGTGGTGTAGATATTTCCATGTTTATACAGAAGACTGTGTAGGTAGTTTCATGTTTATACATAAGGCGGTGTAGATATTTCCATGATTATAGAGATAGCCATGTAGATATTTCCATGTTTATACAGATAACGTTGTAGACATTACCACCTTCATAGAGGTAGCGGTGTAGATATTTCCATATTCATACAGATAGCTGTGTAGATATTTCCATGTTTATACAGGTAGAGGTGTAGATATTTCCTTGTTTATGCAGATCTCGGTGTAGATATTTCCATCTTTCTACAAATGGCACTGTAGATATTTTTATGTTTATGGAGATGGCGGTATAGATAATTCCATGTTTATACAGATGGCGGTGTAGTTATTTCCATGTTTATGCTGATTGCGGTGTAGATATTCCCATGTTTATAGAGATGGCGGTGTAGATATTTCTATGTTTACAGAGATAGCGGTGTAGATATTTCTATGTTTATACAGATGGCATTATACGTATTTCCATGTTTATAGAGATAGTGGTGTAGATATTTCCATGTTTATACAGATAGCGGTGTAGATATTTCCATGTTTATACAGCTCGTGGTGTACATATTTCCTTCTTTATACAGATGGCAGTGTAGATATTTCCATGTTTATACAGATAGCGGTGTTGATATTTCAATGTTTACACAGATGACGTTGTAGATAGTTCCATGTTTATGGAGAGGGTGGTGTAGATATTTTAATGTTTATAGAGATGGCGGTGTAGATAATTCCATGTTTATAGAGATTGCGGTGTAGATATTTAAATGTTTATAGAGATTGCAGTGTAGGTATTTCCATGTGTATAGAGATAGCGGTGCTGATGTTTCCATGTTTATACTGATGGCTGTGTGGATATTTCTATATGTATACAGATGGCAGTGTAGATATTTCCATGTTTATACAGGTGCCTGTGTAGATATTTTCATGTTTTTACAGATGGTGGTGTAGATATTTCCATGTTTATATAGATTGCGGTGTGGCTATTTCCATGATTATACAGAGAGCATTGTAGATATTTCCATGTTTATGGAGATGGCTGTGTAGATATTTCCAAGTTTATACACATGGCAGTGTAGATATTTCCACGTTTATACAGAGAGTGGTGTAGATATTTCCATGTTTATACAGATGACTGTGTAGGTATTTCCATGTTTATACAAATGGCAGTGTAGATATTTCCATGTTTATACTGATTGCGGTGTAGGTATATCCATGTTGATAGACATAGCGGTGTAGATATTTCCATGTTAATGCAGATGGCTGTGTTGCTATTTCCATGTGTATAGAGATTGCAGTGTAGATATTTCCATGTTTATATAGACGGAGGTGTAGATATTTCCATGTTTATACAGAAGACTGTGTAGATATTTCCATGTTCTTTCAGATGGCATTGCGGATATTTCCATGTTTATACAGATAGCGGAGTGGCTATTTGCATGTTTATACAGATAGCGGTGTAGATATTTCCGTGTTTATAGAGATGTCTGTGTAGATATTTCCATGTTTATACTGATTGTGTTGTAGATATTTCCATGTTTATACAGATAGCGGTGCAGATATTTCCGTGTTTATGGAGATGTGTGTGTAGATGTTTCCATGTTTATACTGATTGTGGTGTAGATATTTCCATGTATATACAGATGGCTGTGTAGATATTTCCATATGTATACAGATGGCAGTGCAGTTATTTCCAAGTTTATACAGATGGAGGTGTAGGTATTTCCATGATTATACTGATGACTGTGTAGATATTTTCAGATTTTTACACAGGGCTGTGTAAATATTTCCTTGTTTATACAGATAGCGGTGTGGCTATTTCCATGTTTATACAGATAGCGTTGTAGATATTTCCATGTTTATAAAGATAGCGGTGTAGATATTTCCATGTTTATAGAGATAGCGGTGGAGATATATCGATGTTTATACATATAGCATTGTAGATATTTCCATGTTTACACAGATAGCGGTGGAGATATTTCCATGTGTATACAGATGGAAGTGTAGATATTTCCATGTGTATACAGATAGAGATGTAGTTATTTCCATGTTTATACAGATGAGTTTGTAGATATTTGCATGTTTTTACAGACGGTGGTGTAGATATTTCCATGTTTATACAGATAGCAGTGTAGATATTTCCATGTTTATATACATGGCTGTGTAGATGTTTCTGTGTTCATACAGATGGCTGTGTAGATATTTCCAAGTTTATACAGATGACAGTGTAGGTATTTCCACGTTTATACAGATGGTGGTGTAGATATTTCCATGTTTATAGAGATAGCCATGTAAATATTTCCATGTTTATACAGATAGTGGTGTAGACATTTCCATGTTTATAGAGGTAGCAGTGTAGGTGTTTCCATATTTATACAGATAGCGGTGTAGATATTTCCATGTTTATACAGGTAGCGGTGCAGATATGTCCATGTTTATAAAGATACCGGTGTAGATATTTCCATGTTTATACAGATGGCGGTGTAGATATTTCCATGTGTATACAGATATCGATCTAGGTATTTCCATGTTTATACAAATAGCCGTATAGGTATTTCCATGTTTATACAAATAGCAGTGTAGATATTTCCATGTTTATACAAATAGTGGTGTAGATATTTCCATGTTTATACAGATAGCGGTGGAGATATTTCCATGGTTATACAGATAGCGGAGAAGATATTTACATGTTTATACAGATGGCGGTGAATATATTTCCAAGTTTATACAGATAGCGGTGTAGATATTTCCATGTTTATAGAGATAGCGGTGTAGATATATCCATGTTTATACAGATTGCCTTGTAAGTATTTCCATGTTGATAGAGATAACGGTGTAGATATTTCCATGTTTATATAGATGGCTGTGTAGATATTTCCATGTGTATACAGAAGGCAGTGTAGATATTTCCGTGATTATACAGATGGAGGTGCAGATATTTCCATGTTTATACAGATGACTCTGTAAATATTTTCATGTGTTTACAGATGGCAGTGTAGCTATTACCATGTTTTTACCAATAGCGGTGTGGGTATTTCCATCTTAATACAGATAGCAGTGTAGATATTTCCATGTTTATAGAGATGGCAGTGTAGATATTTCCATGTTTATACATATGGCAGTGTAGATACTTCCATGTTTATACAGATAGTGGTGTAGATATTTCCATGTTTATACAGATGTCTATGTAGGTAATTCCATTTTTACACAGATGGCGGTGTAGACATTTCCATGTTTATAGAGATAGCGGTGTACATATTTGAATATTTATAAAGATAGCGGTGTAGATATTTCCATGTTTATACAGATAGCGGTGTACATATTTCCATGTTTATACAGATAGCGATGTAGATATTTCCAAGTTTATACACATAGCCGTGTAGATATTTCCATGTTTATACAGATAGCGGTGGAGATATTTCCATGTTTACAGAGATTGCTGTGTAGATATTTCCATATTTGCACAGATTGCAGCGTAGGTATTTCCATCTTTACACAAATAGCGGTGTACATATTTTCATGTTTAAACAGATATCTACGTAGATATTTCCATGTTTACACAAACAGTTTTGTAGATATTTCCATGTTTATTCAGATAGCGGTGTAGATGTTTCCATATTTATAAAGACAGCGTTGTAGATATTTCCATGTTTATGTAGATGGCTGTGTAGATATTTCCATGTTTGTACAGATGGTAGTGTAGATATTTCCATGTTTATACAGATATTGGTGTAGATATTTTCATGTTTATAGAGATGGCGGTGTAGATATTTCGATGTTTATAGGGATAGCGGTGTAGATATTTACATATTTATACAGATTGCGTTGTAGGTATTTCCATGTTGATAAAGATAGCTGTGTAGATATTTCCATGTTTACACAGATGGCTGTGTAGCTATTTCCATGTGTATACAGATTGCAGTGTAGATATTTCCATGATTATACAGACGGAGGTGTAGATATTTCCAAGTTTATACAGATGACTGTGTAGATATTTCCATGTTTTTACAGATGGCGTTGTGGTTATTTCCATGTTTGGACAGATAGCCGTGTGGCTATTTCCATGTTTATACAGATAGCGGTGTAGATATTTCCGTGTTTCTATAGATGTCTATGTAGATATTTCCATGTTTATACAAATGGCAGTGTAGATATTTCCATGTTTATACAGATGGCAGTGTAGATATTTCCATGTTTATACAGATGACTGTTTAACAATTTCTATGTTTTCACAGATGGTGGTGTAGACATTTCCATATTTATAGAAATAACCATGTAGATATTTCCATGATTATGCAGATAGCGGAGTAGATATTTCCTGGTTTACAGAGATAGCGGTGTGGATAGTTTCATGTTTGCACAGAGTGCGGTGTAGATATTTCCATCTTTACACAGATAGCGGTGTACATATTTCCATGTTTACACAGATAGCTATGTAGATACTGCCATGTTTACACAGATTGTGTGGTAGATATTTCCATGTTTATACAGATAGCAGAGTAGATATTTCCATGTTTATAAAGATAGCGGTGTAGATATTTCCATGTTTATAGAGATAGCGGTGGAGATATATCCATGTTTATAAATATAGCGATGTAGATATTTCCATGTTTATACTGATAGCTGTATAGAAATTTCCATGTTTATACAGATAGTGCTGTAGATATTTCCAAGTTTATACAGATAGCGGTGTAGATATTTCCATGTTTATACAGATAGCGGTGTAGATATTTCCAAGTTTATACAGATAGCGGTGTAGATATTTCCATGTTTATACAGATAGCGGTGTAGATAATTCCATGTTTATACAGATAACGGTGTAGATATTTCCATGTTTTTACACATTGCAGTGTAGGTATTTCCATGTTTAAAGAGGTAGCGGTGTAGATATTTCCATGTTTATACAGATGGCTGTGTAGATATTTCTATATGTACACAGATGGCAGTGTAGATATATCCATGTTCATACAGATGGCTGTGTAGATAATTCCATGTTTATTCAGATGACAGTGTAGATATGTCCATGTTTATACAGATAGTGGTGTAGTTATTTCCATGTTTATACAGATGGCTGTGTAGATATTTCCATGTGTATACACATGGCGGTGAAGATATTTCCATGTTTATAGTGATGGAGGTGTAGATATTTCCATGTTTATGCAGATGACTGTGTAGATATTTCCATGTTTATACAGATAGTGGTGTAGATATTTCCAGGTTTATACAGATGACTGTGTAGGTATTTCCATATTTATACAGATGGCACTGTAGTTATTTCCATTTTTATAGAGATAGCCATGTAGTTATTTCTATGTTTACACAGATACTGTTATAGATATTTCGATGTTTATGCAGATAGCGGTGTAGGTATTTCCATGTTTACAAAGACAGCAGTGCAGATATTTCCATGTTTTTATAGATAGCGGTGTATATATTTCCATCTTTACACAGATAGCTGTGTATATATTGCCATGTTTACACAGATAGTGTTGTAGATATTTCCATGTTTATACAGATAGCAGAGTAGATATTTCCATGTTTATAAAGATAGCGGTGTATATATTTCCATGTTTATAGAGATAGCGGGGGAGATATATCCGTGTTTATACATATGGAGATATAGATATTTCCATGTTTATACAGATAGCGGTGGGGAAATTTCCATGTTTATACAGAGAGCCGTGTAGATATTTCCATGTTTATACAGATAGCGGTGGAGATATTTCCATGTTTATACAGATAGCGGTGTAGATATTTCCATGTTTATACAGATAGCGGTGTAGATATTTCCATGTTTATACAGATAGCGGTGTAGATATTTCCATGTTTATGCAGATTTCAGTGTAGGTATTTCCATATTTATAGAGATAGCGGTGTAGATATTTCCATGCTTTTACAGATGGCAGTGTAGTTATTTCCATGTTTATAGAGATAGCGGTGTAGATATTTCCATGCTTATACAGATGGCTGTGTAGATATTTCCATGTTCATACAGATGGCTGTGTAGATATTTCCATGTTTATACAGATGGCAGTGTAGATATTTCCATGTTTATACAGATAGTGGTGTAGATATTTCCATGTTTATGCAGATAGTGGTGTAGATATTTCCATGTTTATACAGATGACTGTGTAGATATTTCCATGTGTATACAGATGGCGGTGTAGATATTTCCATGTTTATACAGATAGCGATGTGGCTATTTCCATGTTTATGCAGATTGCAGTGTAGATATTTCCATGTTTATAGAGATGGCGTTGTAGATATTTCCATGTTTATACTGATGGCAGTGTAGATATTTCCATGTTTATACAGATAGTGGTGTAGATATTTCCAGGTTTATACAGATGACTGTGTAGCTATTTCCATGTTTATACAGATGGCAGTTTAGGTATTTCCGTTTTTATAGAGATACACATGTAGGTATTTCCATGTTTACACAGATAGTGTTATAGCTATTTCCATGTTTATGCAGATAGCGGTGTAGATATTTCCATGTTTACAAGGACATCAGTGTAGATATTTCCATGTTTATACAGGTAGCGGTGTGTATATTTCCATCTTTACACAGATAGCGGTGTACATATTTCCATGTTTACACAGATAGCTGTGTAGATATTTCCATGTTTACACAGATAGTGTTATAGATGTTTCCATGTTTATAGAGATAACGTTGTACATATTTCCATGTTTATATAGATAGCGGTGAAGATATTTCCAAGTTTATAGAGATATCGGTGGAGATTTTTCCATGTTTATACAGGTAGCGATATAGATATTTCCATGTTTATACAGAAAGCGGTGTAGATATTTCCATATTTATAAAGATAGCGTTGTAGTTATTTCCATGTTTATAGAGATCGCGGTGTAGAGATTTCCATGTTTATAGAGATGGCGGTGTAGATATTTCCATGATTATAGAGATAACAGTTTAGATATTTACATGTTTATACAGATGGCTGTGTAGATATTTCCATGTGTATACAGATGGCATTGAAGATATTTCCATGTTTATACAGATAACTGTATAGGTATTCCCATGTATTTACAGATGGCAGTGCAGATATTTCCATGTTTATAGAGAAATCGGTGTAGATATTTCCATGTTTGTACAGATGGCGGTGTTGATATTTCCATCTATACACAGATGGCCGTGTAGATATTTCCATGTTTATACAGATGGCGGCGTAGATATTTCCATGGACCTGCAGATGGCGGTGTAGATATTTCCATGTTTATACAGACTGCGGTGTAGATATTTCCATGTTTACACAGATGGTGGTGTAGATATTTCCGTGTTTATACACATGGCAGTGTAGATACTTCCCTCTTTATGGAGATGGCAGTGTAGATATTTTCATGTTTATAGAGATGGCGGTGTAGATATTTCCATATTTATAGAGATAGCGGTGTACATACTTCCGTCTTTCTACAGATGGCAGTGTAGTTATTTCCATGTTTATAAAGATGGCAATGTAGATATTTCCATATTTATACAGATGTCTGTGTAGATATTTCCATGTGTATACAGATGGTATTGTAGGTATTTCCATGTTTATACAGATAGCGGTGCAGATATTTCCATGTTTATATAGATGCCTATGCAGATATTTCCATATTTATACAGAGGGCTGTGTAGATATTTCTATGTTTATACAGATGGCTGTGGAGATATTTCCATGTTCCTATACATGACTGTGTAGGTATTTCCATGTTTATACAGATGGCTTTGTAGGTATTTCCATGTTTATAGAGATAGCGGTGCAGATATTTCCATGTTTATACAGATAACGGTGTATATATTTCCATGTTTATGCAGATCGTGGTGTAGATATTTCCATGTTTATACAGATACCGGTGTAGATATTTCCATGATTTATACAGACCGCAGTGTAGATAATTCCATGTTTATAGAGATAGCAGTGTAGATATTTCCATGTTTTTACTGATGGCGGTGTTGATGTTTTCATCTATACAGAGATAGCCGTGTAGGTATTTCTATGTGTATACAGATGGCATTGTAGATATTTCCATGTTTATACAGATGGTGGTGTAGATATTTCCATGTTTACACAGATGACTCTATAGGTATTTCCATGTTTATACAGATGGTGTTGTAGATATTTCCATGTTTACACAGATGACTCTATAGGTATTTCCATGTTTATACAGATGGAGTTGTAGATATTTCCAAGTTTATAGAGATAGCGGTGTAGATATTTCCATATTTATACAGATAACGGTGTAGATGTTTCCATGTTTATACAGATAGCGGTGTAAATATTTGCATGTTTATACAGATCACGGTGTAGATATTTCCATGTTTATAGAGATAGCGGTGTAGATATTTAAATGTTTATACAGATAGCGGTGTAGATATTTCCGTGTTTATACAGACCGCGGTGTAGATATTTCCATGTTTATACAGATAGCGGTGCAGATATTTCCATGTTTGTAGAGATGGCGGTGTTGATATTTCCATCTATACACAGATGACCGTGTAGATATTTCCATGTTTATACAGATGGCGGCACAGATATTTCCAGGGATATGTAGATGGCGATGTAGATATTTCCAAGTTTATACAGATAGCGGTGTAATTATTTCCATGTTTATATAGATAGCGGTGTAGATATTTCCATGTATATACACATGGCTGTGTAGATATTTTTATGTTTATACAGATGGCAGTGTAGATATTTCCATGTGTATACAGATAACTTTGTAAGTATTTCCATGTTTATACAGATGGCGGTGTAGATATTTCGATGTTTATAGAGATAGCAGTGGAGATATTTCCATGTTTATACAGATAGAGGTGTAGATATTTCCATGTTTATACTGATCGTGGTGTAGATATTTTCATGTTTATAGAGATGGCGGTGTAGATATTTCCATGTTCATAGAGATAGTGGTGTTGATTTTTCCATGTTTATAGAGATAGCGTTGTGGATATTTCCATGTTTATACAGATAGGGGTGTAGACATTTCCATGTTTATAGAGATGGCGGTGTACATATTTCCATGTTTATACTCATCATGGTGTAGGTATTTCCTTGTTTATACAAATAGCGTTGTAGTTATTTCCATGTTTATACAGATAGCGGTGTAGATATTTCCATGTATATACAGATGGCTGTGTAGATATTTCCACGTTTATACACATGGCTGTGTAGATATTTCCATGTTAATACAGATGACTTTGTATGTATTTCCATGTTTATATATATGGTGGTGTAGACATTTCCATGTTTATAGAGATGGCGGTGTACATATTTCCATGTTTATACACATCACGGTGTAGGTATTTCCTTGTTTATACAGATAGCGGTGGAGATATTTACATGTTTTTACAGATATCGGTGTAGATATTTCCATGTTTACACAGATTGCGGTGTAGATATTTCCATCTTTCTACAGATGGCATTGTAGATATTTCCATGTTTATACAGATGGCGGTGTAGATATTTCCATGTTTATATAGATGGTGGTGTAGATATTACCATGTTTATACAGATCGCGGTGTAGATATTTCCATGTTTATACAGATCGTGGTGAAGATATTTCCATGTTTATATAGATCGCGGTGTAGATATTTCCATGTTTATACAGATAGCGGTGTACCTATTTCCATGTTTATACAGATAGCGGTGTAAATATTTCCATGTTTATAAAGATAGCGGTGTAGGTATTTCCATGTTTATAGACATAGCGGTGTAGATATTTGCATGTTTATATAGATGGCGTTGTAGATATTTCCATGTTTATACCGATAGCGGTGTTGCTATTTCCACGTTTATACAGATAGCGATGTAGATATTTCCATGTTTATACAGCTCGCGGTGCTGGTATTTATATCTTTATACAGATGGCATTGTAGATATTTCCTTATTCACACAGATGGCGGTGTAGATGTTTCCATGTTTATACAGATGGCAGAGTAGTTAGTTCCATTTTTATGGAGATGGCAGTGTAGATATTTTCATGTTAATAGAGATGGCGGTGTAGATATTTCCATGTTTATAGAGATAGCAGTTTAGATATTTACATGTTTATACAGATGGCTGTGTAGATATTTCCATGTGTATACAGATGGCATTGTAGATATTTCCATGTTTATACAGATGACTGTATAGGTATTTCCATGTTTTTACAGATGGCAGTGAAGATATTTCCATGTTTATAGAGATAGCGGTGTAGATATTTCCATGTTTGTACAGATGGCGGTGTTGATATTTCCATCTATACACAGATGGCCGTGTAGATATTTCCCTGTTTATACAGATGGCGGCGTAGATATTTCCATGGACATGCAGATGGCGGTGTAGATATTTCCATGTTTATAGAGATAGCGGTGTAGATATTTCCATGTTTACACAGATGGTGGTGTAGATATTTCCGTGTTTATACACAGGGCGGAGTAGATACTTCCATCTTTATGGAGATGGCAGTGTAGATATTTTCATGTTTATAGAGATGGCGGTGTAGATATTTCCATATTTTCAGAGATAGCGGTGTAGATATTTCCATCTTTCTACAGATGGCAGTGTAGATATTTCCATGTTTATACAGCTGGCGGTGTTGATATTTCCATATTTATACATATGTCTGTGTATATATTTCCATGTGTATACAGATGGTATTGTAGGTATTTCCATGTTTATACAGATGGCAGTGTAGATATTTCAATGTTTATAGAGATGGCGCTGTAGATATTTCCATGTTTATACAGATAACGGTGGAGATATTTCCATGTTTATACAGAGAGCAGTGGAGATATTTCCATGTTTATACACATAGCGGTGTACATAATTCCATGTTTATAGAGACAGCGTTGTAGGTTTTTCCATGTTTATACAGATAGCAGTGCAGATATTTCCATGTTTACTCAGATGCCTATGCAGGTATTTCCATATTTATACAGAGGGCTGTGTAGATATTTCTATGTTTATACAGATGGCAGTGTAGATATTTAAATGTTCCTACACATGACTGTGTAGGTATTTCCATGTTTATACAGATGTCTTTGTAGATATTTCCATGTTTATAGAGATAGCGATGTAGATATTTCCATCTTTATACAGATAGCGGTGTAGATATTTCCATGTTTATAGAGATAGCGGTGTAGGTATTTCCATGTTTATAGACATAGCGGTGTAGATATTTCCATGTTTATATAGATGGCGTTGTAGATATTTCCATGTTTATACCGAAAGCGGTGTTGGTATTTCCACGTTTATACAGATAGCGATGTAGATATTTCCATGGTTATACAGCTCATGGTGCAGATATTTATATCTTTATACAGATGGCATTGTAGATATTTCCTTATTCACACAGATGGCGGTGTAGATGTTTCCATGTTTATACAGATGGCGGAGTAGTTAGTTCCATCTTTATGGAGATGGCAGTGTAGATATTTTCATGTTTATAGAGATGGCGGTGTAGATATTTCCATATTTATAGAGATAGCGGTGTACATATTTCCATCTTTCTACAGATGGCAGTGTAGATATTTCCATGTTTATACAGATGGCCGTGTAGATATTTCCATATTTATACAGATGTCTGTGTAGATATTTCCATGTGTATACAGATGGTATTGTAGGTAGTTCGATGTTTATTCAGATGACTGTGTAGATATTTCCATGTTTTTACAGATGGCACGGTAGATATTTCAATGTTTATAGAGATGGCGCTGTAGATATTTCCATGTTTATACAGATAACGGTGGAGATATTTCCATGTTTATACAGAGAGCAGTGGAGATATTTCCATGTTTATACACATAGCGGTGTACATATTTCCATGTTTATAGAGACAGCGTTGTAGGTTTTTCCATGTTTATACAGATAGCAGTGCAGATATTTCCATGTTTACACAGATGCCTATGCAGGTATTTCCATATTTATACAGAGGGCTGTGTAGATATTTCCATGTTTATACAGATGGCAGTGTAGATATTTCAATGTTTACAGAGATGGCGCTGTAGATATTTGCATGTTTATACAGATAACGGTGGAGATATTTCCATGTTTATAGAGAGAGCAGTGGAGATATTTCCATGTTTATACACATAGATTTGTACATATTTCCATGTTTACACAGATGCCTATGCAGATATTTCCATATTTATACAGAGGGCTGTGTAGATATTTCTATGTTTATACAGATGGCAGTGTAGATATTTAAATGTTCCTACAAATGACTGTGTAGGTATTTCCATGTTTAAACATATGTCTTTGTAGATATTTCCATGTTTATACAGATAGCGGTGTATATATTTCCATGTTTATACAGATCATGGTGTAGATATTTCCATGTTTATACAGATGGCGGTGTAGATATTTCCATGTTTATACAGATGGCCATGTAGATATTTCCATATTTATACAGATAACGCTGTAGAAATTTCCACGTTTATACAGATAGCGGTGTAAATATTTCCATGTTTATACAGATCACGGTGTAGATATTTCCATGTTTATAGAGATAGCGGTGTAGATATTTCCATGTTTATACAGATAGCGGTGCAGATATTTCCATGTTTGTACAGATGGTGGTGTAGATATTTCCTTGTTTATACAAATATCGGTGTACATATTTCCATGTTTATACAGACTGCGGTGTAGATATTTCCATGTTTATACAGATAGTGGTGCAGATATTTCCATGTATGTACAGATGGCTGTGTAGATATTTCCATGTTTATACAGATGGCTGTGTAGATGTTTCCATGTTTATACAGATGACTTTGTAAGTATTTCCATGTTTATACAGATGGCGGTGTAGATATTTCCATGTTTATAGAGATAGCTGTGTAGATATTTCCATGTTTATACAGATAGCGTTGTAGTTATTTCCATGTTTATAGAGATCGCGGTGTAGAGATTTCCATGTTTATAGAGATGGCGGTGTAGATATTTCCATGATTATAGAGATAGCAGTTTAGATATTTACATGTTTATACAGATGGCTGTGTAGATATTTCCATGTGTATACAGATGGCATTGAAGATATTTCCATGTTTATACAGATAACTGTATAGGTATTCCCATGTATTTACAGATGGCAGTGCAGATATTTCCATGTTTATAGAGAAATCGGTGTAGATATTTCCATGTTTGTACAGATGGCGGTGTTGATATTTCCATCTATACACAGATGGCCGTGTAGATATTTCCATGTTTATACAGATGGCGGCGTAGATATTTCCATGGACCTGCAGATGGCGGTGTAGATATTTCCATGTTTATACAGACTGCGGTGTAGATATTTCCATGTTTACACAGATGGTGGTGTAGATATTTCCGTGTTTATACACATGGCAGTGTAGATACTTCCCTCTTTATGGAGATGGCAGTGTAGATATTTTCATGTTTATAGAGATGGCGGTGTAGATATTTCCATATTTATAGAGATAGCGGTGTACATACTTCCGTCTTTCTACAGATGGCAGTGTAGTTATTTCCATGTTTATAAAGATGGCAATGTAGATATTTCCATATTTATACAGATGTCTGTGTAGATATTTCCTTGTGTATACAGATGGTATTGTAGGTATTTCCATGTTTATACAGATAGCGGTGCAGATATTTCCATGTTTATATAGATGCCTATGCAGATATTTCCATATTTATACAGAGGGCTGTGTAGATATTTCTATGTTTATACAGATGGCTGTGGAGATATTTCCATGTTCCTATACATGACTGTGTAGGTATTTCCATGTTTATACAGATGGCTTTGTAGGTATTTCCATGTTTATAGAGATAGCGGTGCAGATATTTCCATGTTTATACAGATAACGGTGTATATATTTCCATGTTTATGCAGATCGTGGTGTAGATATTTCCATGTTTATACAGATACCGGTGTAGATATTTCCATGATTTATACAGACCGCAGTGTAGATAATTCCATGTTTATAGAGATAGCAGTGTAGATATTTCCATGTTTTTACTGATGGCGGTGTTGATGTTTTCATCTATACAGAGATAGCCGTGTAGGTATTTCTATGTGTATACAGATGGCATTGTAGATATTTCCATGTTTATACAGATGGTGGTGTAGATATTTCCATGTTTACACAGATGACTCTATAGGTATTTCCATGTTTATACAGATGGTGTTGTAGATATTTCCATGTTTACACAGATGACTCTATAGGTATTTCCATGTTTATACAGATGGAGTTGTAGATATTTCCAAGTTTATAGAGATAGCGGTGTAGATATTTCCATATTTATACAGATAACGGTGTAGATGTTTCCATGTTTATACAGATAGCGGTGTAAATATTTGCATGTTTATACAGATCACGGTGTAGATATTTCCATGTTTATAGAGATAGCGGTGTAGATATTTAAATGTTTATACAGATAGCGGTGTAGATATTTCCGTGTTTATACAGACCGCGGTGTAGATATTTCCATGTTTATACAGATAGCGGTGCAGATATTTCCATGTTTGTAGAGATGGCGGTGTTGATATTTCCATCTATACACAGATGACCGTGTAGATATTTCCATGTTTATACAGATGGCGGCACAGATATTTCCAGGGATATGTAGATGGCGATGTAGATATTTCCAAGTTTATACAGATAGCGGTGTAATTATTTCCATGTTTATATAGATAGCGGTGTAGATATTTCCATGTATATACACATGGCTGTGTAGATATTTTTATGTTTATACAGATGGCAGTGTAGATATTTCCATGTGTATACAGATAACTTTGTAAGTATTTCCATGTTTATACAGATGGCGGTGTAGATATTTCGATGTTTATAGAGATAGCAGTGGAGATATTTCCATGTTTATACAGATAGAGGTGTAGATATTTCCATGTTTATACTGATCGTGGTGTAGATATTTTCATGTTTATAGAGATGGCGGTGTAGATATTTCCATGTTCATAGAGATAGTGGTGTTGATTTTTCCATGTTTATAGAGATAGCGTTGTGGATATTTCCATGTTTATACAGATAGGGGTGTAGACATTTCCATGTTTATAGAGATGGCGGTGTACATATTTCCATGTTTATACTCATCATGGTGTAGGTATTTCCTTGTTTATACAAATAGCGTTGTAGTTATTTCCATGTTTATACAGATAGCGGTGTAGATATTTCCATGTATATACAGATGGCTGTGTAGATATTTCCACGTTTATACACATGGCTGTGTAGATATTTCCATGTTAATACAGATGACTTTGTATGTATTTCCATGTTTATACATATGGTGGTGTAGACATTTCCATGTTTATAGAGATGGCGGTGTACATATTTCCATGTTTATACACATCACGGTGTAGGTATTTCCTTGTTTATACAGATAGCGGTGGAGATATTTACATGTTTTTACAGATATCGGTGTAGATATTTCCATGTTTACACAGATTGCGGTGTAGATATTTCCATCTTTCTACAGATGGCATTGTAGATATTTCCATGTTTATACAGATGGCGGTGTAGATATTTCCATGTTTATATAGATGGTGGTGTAGATATTACCATGTTTATACAGATCGCGGTGTAGATATTTCCATGTTTATACAGATCGTGGTGAAGATATTTCCATGTTTATATAGATCGCGGTGTAGATATTTCCATGTTTATACAGATAGCGGTGTACCTATTTCCATGTTTATACAGATAGCGGTGTAAATATTTCCATGTTTATAAAGATAGCGGTGTAGGTATTTCCATGTTTATAGACATAGCGGTGTAGATATTTGCATGTTTATATAGATGGCGTTGTAGATATTTCCATGTTTATACCGATAGCGGTGTTGCTATTTCCACGTTTATACAGATAGCGATGTAGATATTTCCATGTTTATACAGCTCGCGGTGCTGGTATTTATATCTTTATACAGATGGCATTGTAGATATTTCCTTATTCACACAGATGGCGGTGTAGATGTTTCCATGTTTATACAGATGGCAGAGTAGTTAGTTCCATTTTTATGGAGATGGCAGTGTAGATATTTTCATGTTAATAGAGATGGCGGTGTAGATATTTCCATGTTTATAGAGATAGCAGTTTAGATATTTACATGTTTATACAGATGGCTGTGTAGATATTTCCATGTGTATACAGATGGCATTGTAGATATTTCCATGTTTATACAGATGACTGTATAGGTATTTCCATGTTTTTACAGATGGCAGTGAAGATATTTCCATGTTTATAGAGATAGCGGTGTAGATATTTCCATGTTTGTACAGATGGCGGTGTTGATATTTCCATCTATACACAGATGGCCGTGTAGATATTTCCCTGTTTATACAGATGGCGGCGTAGATATTTCCATGGACATGCAGATGGCGGTGTAGATATTTCCATGTTTATAGAGATAGCGGTGTAGATATTTCCATGTTTACACAGATGGTGGTGTAGATATTTCCGTGTTTATACACAGGGCGGAGTAGATACTTCCATCTTTATGGAGATGGCAGTGTAGATATTTTCATGTTTATAGAGATGGCGGTGTAGATATTTCCATATTTTCAGAGATAGCGGTGTAGATATTTCCATCTTTCTACAGATGGCAGTGTAGATATTTCCATGTTTATACAGCTGGCGGTGTTGATATTTCCATATTTATACATATGTCTGTGTATATATTTCCATGTGTATACAGATGGTATTGTAGGTATTTCCATGTTTATACAGATGGCAGTGTAGATATTTCAATGTTTATAGAGATGGCGCTGTAGATATTTCCATGTTTATACAGATAACGGTGGAGATATTTCCATGTTTATACAGAGAGCAGTGGAGATATTTCCATGTTTATACACATAGCGGTGTACATAATTCCATGTTTATAGAGACAGCGTTGTAGGTTTTTCCATGTTTATACAGATAGCAGTGCAGATATTTCCATGTTTACTCAGATGCCTATGCAGGTATTTCCATATTTATACAGAGGGCTGTGTAGATATTTCTATGTTTATACAGATGGCAGTGTAGATATTTAAATGTTCCTACACATGACTGTGTAGGTATTTCCATGTTTATACAGATGTCTTTGTAGATATTTCCATGTTTATAGAGATAGCGATGTAGATATTTCCATCTTTATACAGATAGCGGTGTAGATATTTCCATGTTTATAGAGATAGCGGTGTAGGTATTTCCATGTTTATAGACATAGCGGTGTAGATATTTCCATGTTTATATAGATGGCGTTGTAGATATTTCCATGTTTATACCGAAAGCGGTGTTGGTATTTCCACGTTTATACAGATAGCGATGTAGATATTTCCATGGTTATACAGCTCATGGTGCAGATATTTATATCTTTATACAGATGGCATTGTAGATATTTCCTTATTCACACAGATGGCGGTGTAGATGTTTCCATGTTTATACAGATGGCGGAGTAGTTAGTTCCATCTTTATGGAGATGGCAGTGTAGATATTTTCATGTTTATAGAGATGGCGGTGTAGATATTTCCATATTTATAGAGATAGCGGTGTACATATTTCCATCTTTCTACAGATGGCAGTGTAGATATTTCCATGTTTATACAGATGGCCGTGTAGATATTTCCATATTTATACAGATGTCTGTGTAGATATTTCCATGTGTATACAGATGGTATTGTAGGTAGTTCGATGTTTATTCAGATGACTGGGTAGATATTTCCATGTTTTTACAGATGGCAGGGTAGATATTTCAATGTTTATAGAGATGGCGCTGTAGATATTTCCATGTTTATACAGATAACGGTGGAGATATTTCCATGTTTATACAGAGAGCAGTGGAGATATTTCCATGTTTATACACATAGCGGTGTACATATTTCCATGTTTATAGAGACAGCGTTGTAGGTTTTTCCATGTTTATACAGATAGCAGTGCAGATATTTCCATGTTTACACAGATGCCTATGCAGGTATTTCCATATTTATACAGAGGGCTGTGTAGATATTTCTATGTTTATACAGATGGCAGTGTAGATATTTAAATGTTCCTACACATGACTGTGTAGGTATTTCCATGTTTATACAGATGGCGGTGTAGATATTTCCATGTTTATAGAGATAGCGGTGCAGATATTTCCATGTTTATACAGATAGCGGTGTATACATTTCCATGTTTATACAGATCATGGTGTAGATATTTCCATGTTTATACAGATGGCGGTGTAGATATTTCCATGTTTATAGAGATAGTGTTGTAGATATTTCCATATTTATACAGATAACGGTGTAGAAATTTCCATGTTTATACAGATAGCGGTGTAGATATTTCCATGTTTATAGAGATACCGGTGTATATATTTCCATGTTTATAGAGATAGCGGTGTAGATATTTCCATGTTCATACAGATAGCGGTGTAGATATTTCCATGTTTTTACTGACCGCGGTGTAGATATTTCCATGTTTATACAGATAGGGGTGCAGACATTTCCATGTTTGTACAAATGGCGGTGTAGATATTTCCATGTATATACAGATGGCTGTGTAGATATTTCCATGTTTATACAGATGGCTGTGTAGATGTTTCCATGTTTATACAGATGATTTTGTAGGTATTTCCATGTTTATACAGATGGTGGTGTTGATATTTCCATGTTTATAAATAGCTGTGTAGATATTTCCATGTTTATACAGATAGCGGTGTAGATATTTGCATGTTTATACAGATCGCGTTGCAGATATTTCCATGTTTATACAGATAGCGCTGTAGATATTTCCATGTTTATACAGATCGCGGTGTAGATATTTCCATGTTTATACAGATCGTGGTGTAGATATTTCCATGTTCACACAGATGTCTGTGTAGATATTTCCATGTTTATTCAGATGGCAGTGTAGATATTTCCATGTTTATAGTGATGGCGTTGTAGTTATTTCTATGTTTATAGAGATAGCGGTGTAAATATCTCCATGTTTATAGAGATGGTGGTGTAAGTATTTTCATGTTTATAGAGATAGCGGTGTAGGTATTTCCATGTTTATACAGATAACGGTGCTGGTATTTCCATGTTTATACAGATCGCGGTGTAGATATTTCCATCTTTATACAGATCGCGGTGTAGCTATTTCCATGTTTATAGAGATAGCGATGTAGATATTTCCATGTTTATAGAGATAGCGGTGTAGATATTTCCATGTTTATGGAGATAGTGGTGTAGGTATTTCCATGTTTATAGACATAGCGGTGTAGATATTTCCATGTTTATATAGATGGTGTTGTAGATATTTCCATGTTTATACCGATAGCTGTGTTGGTATTTCCACGTTTTTACAGATAGCGATGTAGATATTTCCATGGTTATACAGCTCGCGGTGCAGATATTTATATCTTTATACAGAGGGCATTGTAGATATTTCCTTATTCACACAGATGGCGGTGTAGATGTTTCCATGTTTATACAGATGGCGGAGTAGTTAGTTCCATCTTTATGGAGATGGCAGTGTAGATATTTTCATGTTTATGGAGATGGCGGTGTAGATATTTCCATATTTATAGAGATAGCGGTGTACATATTTCCATCTTTCTACAGATGGCAGCGTAGATATTTCCATGTTTATACAGATGGCCGTGTATATATCTCCATATTTATACAGATGTCTGTGTAGATATTTCCATGTGTATACAGATTGTATTGTAGGTATTTCGATGTTTATTCAGATGACTGTGTAGATATTTCCATGTTTTTACAGATGGCAGTGTAGATATTTCAATGTTTATACAGATGGCGCTGTAGATATTTCCATGTTTATACAGATAACGGTGGAGATATTTCCATGTTTATACAGAGATCAGTGGAGATATTTCCATGTTTGTACACATAGCGGTGTACATATTTCCATGTTTATAGAGACAGCGTTGTAGGTTTTTCCATGTTTATACAGATAGCGGTGCAGATATTTCCATGTTTACACAGATGCCTATGCAGGTATTTCCATATTTATACAGAGGGCTGTGTAGATATTTCTATGTTTATACAGATGGCAGTGTAGATATTTAAATGTTCCTACACATGACTGTGTAGGTATTTCCATGTTTATACAGATGGCGGTGTAGATATTTCCATGTTTATAGAGATAGCGGTGCAGATATTTCCATGTTTATACAGATAGCGGTGTATATATTTGCATGTTTATACAGATCATGGTGTAGATATTTCCATGTTTATACAGATGGCGGTGTAGATATTTCCATGTTTATAGAGACAGCGTTGTAGATATTTCCATATTTATACAGATTACGGTGTAGAAATTTCCATGTTTATACAGATAGCGGTGTAAATACTTCCATGTTTATACAGATCACGGTGTAGATATTTCCATGTTAATAGAGATAGCGGTGTAGATATTTCCATGTTTATACAGATAGCGGTGTAGATATTTCCATGTTTATACAGACCGCGGTGTAGAGATTTCCATGTTTATACAGATAGTGGTGCAGACATTTCCATGTTTGTACAAATGGCGGTGTAGATATTTCCATGTATATACAGATGGCTGTGTAGATATTTCCATGTTTATACAGATGGCTGTGTAGATGTTTCCATGTTTATACAGATGACTTTGTAGGTATTTCCATGTTTATACAGATGGCGGTGTAGATATTTCCATGTTTATAAATAGCTGTGTAGATATTTCCATGTTTATACAGATAGTGGTGTAGATATTTCCATGTTTATACAGATCGCGGTGTTGATATTTCCATGTTTATACAGATAGCGGTGTAGATATTTCCATGTTTACACAGATCACGGTGTAGATATTTTCATGTTCATACAGATCGTGGTGTAGATATTTCCATGTTCACACAGATGTCTGTGTAGATATTTCCATGTTTATTCAGATGGCGGTGTAGATATTTCCATGTTTATAGAGATGGCGGGGTAGTTGTTTCTATGTTTATAGAGATAGCGGTGTAAATATCTCCATGTTTATAGAGATGGTGGTGTAAGTATTTTCATGTTTATAGAGATAGCGGTGTAGATATTTCCATGTATATACAGACCGCGGTGTAGATATTTCCATGTTTATACAGATAGCGGTGCAGACATTTCCATGTTTGTACAAATGGCGGTGTAGATATTTCCATGTATATACAGATGGCTGTGTAGATATTTCCATGTTTATACAGATGGCTGTGTAGATGTTTCCATGTTTATACAGATGATTTTGTAGGTATTTCCATGTTTATACAGATGGCGGTGTTGATATTTCCATGTTTATAAATAGCTGTGTAGATATTTCCATGTTTATACAGATAGCGGTGTAGATATTTGCATGTTTATACAGATCGCGTTGCAGATATTTCCATGTTTATACAGATAGCGGTGTAGATATTTCCATGTTTATACAGATCGCGGTGTAGATATTTCCATGTTTATACAGATCGTGGTGTAGATATTTCCATGTTCACACAGATGTCTGTGTAGATATTTCCATGTTTATTCAGATGGCGGTGTAGATATTTCCATGTTTATAGTGATGGCGTTGTAGTTATTTCTATGTTTATAGAGATAGCGGTGTAAATATCTCCATGTTTATAGAGATGGTGGTGTAAGTATTTTCATGTTTATAGAGATAGCGGTGTAGGTATTTCCATGTTTATACAGATAACGGTGCTGGTATTTCCATGTTTATACAGATCGCGGTGTAGATATTTCCATCTTTATACAGATCGCGGTGTAGCTATTTCCATGTTTATAGAGATAGCGATGTAGATATTTCCATGTTTATAGAGATAGCGGTGTAGATATTTCCATGTTTATGGAGATAGTGGTGTAGGTATTTCCATGTTTATAGACATAGCGGTGTAGATATTTCCATGTTTATATAGATGGTGTTGTAGATATTTCCATGTTTATACCGATAGCTGTGTTGGTATTTCCACGTTTTTACAGATAGCGATGTAGATATTTCCATGGTTATACAGCTCGCGGTGCAGATATTTATATCTTTATACAGAGGGCATTGTAGATATTTCCTTATTCACACAGATGGTGGTGTAGATGTTTCCATGTTTATACAGATGGCGGAGTAGTTAGTTCCATCTTTATGGAGATGGCAGTGTAGATATTTTCATGTTTATGGAGATGGCGGTGTAGATATTTCCATATTTATAGAGATAGCGATGTACATATTTCCATCTTTCTACAGATGGCAGCGTAGATATTTCCATGTTTATACAGATGGCCGTGTATATATCTCCATATTTATACAGATGTCTGTGTAGATATTTCCATGTGTATACAGATTGTATTGTAGGTATTTCGATGTTTATTCAGATGACTGTGTAGATATTTCCATGTTTTTACAGATGGCAGTGTAGATATTTCAATGTTTATAGAGATGGCGCTGTAGATATTTCCATGTTTATACAGATAACGGTGGAAATATTTCCATGTTTATACAGAGAGCAGTGGAGATATTTCCATGTTTGTACACATAGCGGTGTACATATTTCCATGTTTATAGAGACAGCGTTGTAGGTTTTTCCATGTTTATACAGATAGCAGTGCAGATATTTCCATGTTTACACAGATGCCTATGCAGGTATTTCCATATTTATACAGAGGGCTGTGTAGATATTTCTATGTTTATACAGATGGCAGTGTAGATATTTAAATGTTCCTACACATGACTGTGTAGGTATTTCCATGTTTATACAGATGGCGGTGTAGATATTTCCATGTTTATAGAGATAGCGGTGCAGATATTTCCATGTTTATACAGATAGCGGTGAATATATTTGCATGTTTATACAGATCATGGTGTAGATATTTCCATGTTTATACAGATGGCGGTGTAGATATTTCCATGTTTATAGAGACAGCGTTGTAGATATTTCCATATTTATACAGATTACGGTGTAGAAATTTCCATGTTTATACAGATAGCGGTGTAAATATTTCCATGTTTATACAGATCACGGTGTAGATATTTCCATGTTAATAGAGATAGCGGTGTAGATATTTCCATGTTTATACAGATAGCGGTGTAGATATTTCCATGTTTATACAGACCGCGGTGTAGATATTTCCATGTTTATACAGATAGCGGTGCAGACATTTCCATGTTTGTACAAATGGCGGTGTAGATATTTCCATGTATATACAGATGGCTGTGTAGATATTTCCATGTTTATACAGATGGCTGTGTAGATGTTTCCATGTTTATACAGATGACTTTGTAGGTATTTCCATGTTTATACAGGTGGCGGTGTAGATATTTCCATGTTTATAAATAGCTGTGTAGATATTTCCATGTTTATACAGATAGCGGTGTAGATATTTCCATGTTTATACAGATCGCGGTGTTGATATTTCCATGTTTATACAGATAGCGGTGTAGATATTTCCATGTTTACACAGATCACGGTGTAGATATTTTCATGTTCATACAGATCGTGGTGTAGATATTTCCATGTTCACACAGATGTCTGTGTAGATATTTCCATGTTTATTCAGATGGCGGTGTAGATATTTCCATGTTTATAGAGATGGCGGGGTAGTTGTTTCTATGTTTATAGAGATAGCGGTGTAAATATCTCCATGTTTATAGAGATGGTGGTGTAAGTATTTTCATGTTTATAGAGATAGCGGTGTAGATATTTCCATGTTTATACAGATAACGGTGTTGGTATTTCCATGTTTATACAGATCACGGTGTAGATATTTCCATGTTTATACAGATCGCGGTGTAGATATTTCCATGTTTATAGAGATAGCGATGTAGATATTTCCATGTTTATACAGATAGCTGTGTAGATATTTCCATGTTTATACAGATTGCGGTGTAGATATTTCCATGTTTATACACATGACTGTGTAGGTATTTCCATGTGTATACAGATGGCATTGTAGATATTTCCATGTTTATACAGATGTTGGTGTAGAAATTTCCATGTTGATACAGATGACTCTATAGGTATTTCCATGTTTTTACTTATGGCTTTGTAGATATTTCCATGTTTAGAGAGATAGCAGTGTTGATATTTCCATGTTTATACAGATGGCGGTGTAGATATTTTCATGTTTATAAAGATAGCGGTGTAGATATTTCCATATTTATACAGATAACTGTGTAGATATTTCCATGTTTATACAGATAGCGGTGTAAATATTTCCATGTTTATACAGATCATGGTGTAGATATTTCCATGTTTATAGAGATAGCGGTGTAGATATTTCCATGTTTATACTGATCATGGTGTAGATATTTCCATGTTTATACAGATCGCGGTGTAGATATTTCCATGTTTATACAGATCATGGTGTAGATATTTCCATGTTTATACAGATCGCGGTGTTGATATTACCATGTTTATAGGGATGGCGGTGCAAATATTTCCACATTTATACAGATAGCGTTGTAGTTATTAGCATGTTTATACAGATAGCGGTGCAGATATTTCCATGTATAAACAGATGTCTGTGTATATATTTCCATGTTTAAACAGATGGCGGTGTAGATATTTCCTTGTTTATACAAATAGCGGTGTAGATATTTCCATGTTTATACAGATAGCGGTGTAGATATTTCCATATGTATACAGATGTCTGTGTAGATATTTCCATGTTCCTACAGATGGCTGTGTAGATATTTCCATGTTTATAGAGATGACTTTGTAGGTATTTCCATGTTTATACAGATGGCGGTGTAGATATTTCCATGTTTATAGAGATGGCGGTGTAGATATTTCCATGTTTATAGAGATAGCGGTGTAGATATATCCATGTTCATAGAGATAGCAGTGAGGATATTTCCATGTTTATACAGATAGCAGTGTAGATATTTCCACTTTTATAGAGTTAGCGTTTTAGATATTTCATATTTATACAGATAGCGGTGTAGATATTTCCAGGTTTATTCAGATTGCGGTGTAGATATTTCCTTGTTTATACAAATAGCAGTGTAGGTATTTCCATGTTTATACAGATAGCTTTGTAGATATTTCCATGTATATACAGATGACTGTGTAGTTATTTGCATGTTTATACAGATGGCTGTGTAGATATTTCCATGTTTATACAGATGACTTTGTAGGTATTTCCATGTTTATACAGATGGCGGTGTAGATATTTCCATGTTTATAGAGATAGCTGTGTAGATATTTCCATGTTTATACAGGTAGCGGTGTAGATATTTCCAAGTTTATACAGATCGCGCTGTAGATATTTCCATGTTTATACAGATCGTGGTGTACATATTTCCATGTTCATACAGATAGCGGTGTAGATATTTCCATGTTTTTACAGATATTGGTGCAGATATTTCCTTGTTTATACAGATAGCGGTGTAGATGTTTCCATGTTGATACAGACAGCGGTGGAGATATTTCCATGTTTATACAGATAGCGGTGTAGATGTTTCCATGTTTATAGAGATAGCGGTGTAGACATTTCCATATTTATACACATAGTGGTGTAGATATTTCCATGTTTATTCAGATGGCGTTGTAGATATTTCCATTTTTATTATGATGGCGGTGTAGATATTTCCATGTCTATACAGATAGCGGTGTAGATATTACCATGTTTACACAGATAGCGGTGTAGGTATTTCCATCTTTGCACAGATTGCGTTGTAGATATTTCCATCTTTACACAGATAGAGGTGTAGATATTTCCATCTTTGCACAGATTGCGATGTAGATATTGCCATGTTTATACAGGTAGACGTGCAGATATTTCCAAGTTTATGCAGATCGCTGTGTAGATATTTCCATCTTTCTACTAATGGCAGTGTAGATATTTCTATGTTTATACAGATGGCGGTGAAGATGTTTCTATGTTTATGTAGATGGCGGTGTAGATATTTCCATGTTTATAGAGATGGAGGTGTAGATATTTCTATGTTTATAGAGATAGCAGTGTAGATACTTCGATGATTATAGAGATGGCGGTGTAGTTCTTACCATGTTTATAGAGATACAGCTGTAGATATTTCCAAGTTTATACAGATGGCTCTGTAGATATTCCCATGTGTATACAGATGGCAGTGTAGATATTTCCTTGTTTATGCAGATGGAGGTGTAGATATTTCAAAGTTTATACAGATGACTGTGTAAATATTTCCATGTTTTTACAGATGGCGGTGTAGATACGTCCAGGTTTATACAGATATCTCTGCGGCTATTTCCATGTTTATACAGATAGCAGTGTAGATATTTCCATGTTTATACAGACGGCAATGTAAGTATTTCAATGTTTGTACAGATAGTGGTGCAGAGATTTCCATGTTCATACAGATGACTGTGTAGATATTTCCATGTTTATGCAGATGACGGTGTAGTTATTTCCATGTTTATAGAGATAGCCATGTAGATATTTCCGTGTTTCTACAGTTAGCGGTGTAGACATTTCCATGTTTATAGAGATAGCTGTGTTGATGCTTCCATATTTATACAGATAGCGGTGTGGATAATTCAAGGTTTATACAGGTAGAGGTGTATGTATTTCCATGTTTATACAGATCGTGGTGTAGATATTTCCAATTTTCTACAGATGGCGGTGTAGATATTTCTATGTTTATACAGATGGCGGTGTAGATATTTCCATGTTTATAGAGATGTCGGTGTAGATATTACCATATTTATGCAGATGTCGGTGTAGATATTTCCATGTTTATAGTGATGGCGGTGTAGATATTTCTATGTTTATAGAGATAGCGGTGTAGATAATTCCATGTTTTTAGAGACGGCGGTGTAGGTGTTTCCATGTTTATAGAGATTGTGGTGTACATTTTTCCATTTTTATACTGATAGCGGTGTAGATATTTCCATGTTTATACAGATAGTGGTGTTGTTATTTCCATGTTTATACAGATAGCGGTGTATATATTTCCATGTTTATTCAGCTCACGGTGTAGATATTTCCATCTTTATACAGATGGCAGTGGAGATTTTTCCATGTTTATACCAATAGGGGTGTAGATATTTCCAAGTTTATACTGATAGCGGTGTAGCTATATTCAAGTTTATACAGATAGCGGTGTAGATATTTCCATGTTTATAAAGATTGCGGTTTAGGTATTTCCATGTTTATACAAATGGCGGTGCAGATATTTCTATGTTTATGGAGATAGCCGTGTAGAAAATTCTATGTTTATAGATATGGCGGTGTTGGTGCTTCCATGATTATAGAGATGGAGGTGTAGATATTTCCATGTTTATACAGATAGCTGTGTAGATATTTCCATGTTTATACAGATATTGGTGTTATTTCCATGTTTATACAGATAGCGTTGTAGTTATTTCCATGTTTATTCAGCTCTCCTTGTAGATATTTCCATCTTTATACAGATAGCAGTGTAGATAATTCCATGTTTATAGACATGGCGGTGTGGGTTTTTCCATGTTTATAGAGATAGTGGTGTTGATATTTCCATGTTTATACAGATAGCGGTGTAGATATTTCCATGTTTAAACAGTTAGCGGTGTAGATACTTCCATGTTTACACAGATGGCGGTGTAGATATTTCCAGGTTTATGGAGATGGCGGTGTAGATATTTTCATGTTTATAGAGATGTCACTGTAGATACTTCCATGTTTATAGAGATTGCAGTGTAGATATTTCCATGTTTATAGAGATTGCAGTGTAGATATTTCCATGTGTATAGAGATAGCGGTGCAGATATTTCCATGTTTATACTGATGGCTGTGTAGGTATTTCCATGTGTATACAGATGGCAGTGTAGATATTTCCATGTTTATAGAGACGGTGGTGTAGATATTTCCATGTGTATACAGATGGCTGTGTAGATATTACCATGTTTATACAGATAGCGGTGTAGATATTTCCAAGTTTATGCAGACAGCGGTGCAGATATTTCCGTGTTTATAGAGATAGCGGTGCAGGTATTTCCATTTGAATAGAGATAGCGTTGTAGATTTTTCCATGTTTATAGATAAAGCGGTTTAGATATTTCCATGCGTCTACAGATAGAAGTGTAGATATTTCCATGTTTATATAGATGACTGTGTAGAAATTTCCATGTTTATAAAAATGGCAGTGTAGGTATTTCCTTGTTTATACAGATGACTGTGTAGGTATTTCCATGTTCATATGGATGGCTTTGTAGATATTTCCATTTTTGTAGAGATAGCAGTGTAGATATTTCCATGTTTAAACGGATTGCAGTGTAGATATTTCCATGTTTACAGAGATCACGGTAAAGAAACTTCAATGTGTATACAGATAGCGGTGTAGATATTTCCACGATTATAGAGACAGCAGTGTAGATATTTCCATATTTATACAGATAGCGGTGTAGATATTTCCATGTTTATACAGATGGTGATGTAGATATTTCCAAGTTTATACAGATGGCGGTGTAGATATTTCAATGTTTATACAGATAGCGATGTAGATATTTCCATATTTCTACAAATATCTGTGTACATATTTACTTGTTTACAGAGATAGCAGTGTAGATATTTTCATCTTTGCACAGATTGCGGTGTAGATATTTCCATGTTTACACAGATAGCTTTGTAGTTATTTCCATGTTTACACAGATAGCGTTGAAGATATTTCCATGTTTATACAGATAGCAGTGCAGATATTTCCATGTTTATAAAGATACCGGTGCAGATATTTCCATGTTTATACAGATAGCGGTGGAGATATTTCCATGTTTATACAGATGGCGGTGGACATATTTTCATAATTATACAGATCGCGGTGTAGATATTTCTGTTTTTACAGGTGGCGGTGTAGATTTTTCCATGTTTGGAGAGATAGCGGTTGAGATATGTCCATTTTTACACAGATATCGGTGTAGATATTTCCATGTTTACACAGATTACGGTGTAGATATTTCCATGTTTATAAAGATAGCGGTGTAGATATTTCCATGTTTATACAGGTAGAGGTGTAGATATTTCCATGTTTATACAGATCGCGGTGTAGGAATTTCCATGTTTGTAGAGATAGTGGTGTAGATATTTTCATGTTTCTACAGATGTCTGTGAGGATATTTCCATGTGTATACAAATGGCAGTGTAGATATTTCCATGTTTATACCGATGGAGGTGTAGACATTTCCATGTTTATACACATGACTCTGTAGATATCTCCATGTTTTTACAGATAGCGGTGTAGATATTTCCATGTTTATAGTGATGGCTGTGTAGATATTTCCATGTTTATACAGATGGCAGTGTAGATATTTCCATGTTTATACAGATGGTTGTGTAGATATATGCATGTTTATTCAGGTGACTGTGTAGGTATTTCCAAGTTTATACAGATGGCGGTGTAGATATTTCCATGTTTATAGAGATAGCCGTGAAGATATTTCCATGTTTAAAGATATAGCAGTGTAGGTATTTCCATGTTCATAGAGATGGCTGTGTAGATATTTCCATGTTTATACAGATGACAGTGTAGATATTTCCATGTTTATAGAGATAGCGGTGTAGATACTTCCATGTATATAGATACAGCGGTGTAGGTATTTCCATGTTTATAGTGATAGTGGTGTAGATATTTCCGTGTTTATACAGACAGCGGTGTAGATATTTCCATTTTTATACGGATCGCGGTGTCTTTATTTCCATGTTTATAGGGTTAGTGGTGTAGATATTTCCAAGGTTATACTGATAGCTGTGTATTTATTTCCATGTTTATACAGATAGCAGTGTAGATATTTACATATTTATAGAGATGGTTTTGTAGATATTTCCATATTTATACAGATAGCATTGTAGATATTTCCATGTTGACACAGATAGCATAATAGATATTTCCATGATTACAGAGATAGTGGTGTAGATATTTCCAGGTTTACACAGATTGCTGTGTAGATATTTCCATGTTTACACAGATAGCGTTGTAGATATTTCCATGTTTTTACAGATGGCGGTGTAGATATTTCCATGATTATACTGGTAGCGGTGTGGCTATTTCCAAGTTTATACAGATAGCGGTGTAGGTATTCCCATGTTTATAGAGATAGCGGTGGAGATATTTCCATGTTGATACAGATTGCTGTGTAGATAATTTCATGTGTATAAAGATGGTTGTGTAGATATTTCCATGTTTATACAGATGGTAGGGTAGATATTTCCATGTTTATACAGATAGTGGTGAAGATATTTCCATGTTTATACAGATGGCTGTGTAGATATTTCCATGTTTATACAGATGATAGTGTAGATATTTCCATGTTTATACAGATAGCAGTGTAGATATTTCCATGTTTATACAGATTGCAGTGAAGATATTTCCATATTTATAGAGATAGCGGTGTAGATATTTCCATATTCGCAGAGATCGCAGTGTAGATATTTCCATGTTTATATAGATAGCGGTGAAGATATTTCCATGTTTATAGAGATTGCGGTGTAGGTATTTCCATGTTTATAGAGATAGCTGTGTAGAGATTTCCATGTTTATACATATGGCTGTGTAGATATTTCCATGTGTGAAAGATGGCAGTGTAGATATTGCCATGTGTATACAGATGGAGGTGTACAAATTTCCATGTTTGTACTGATGACTGTGTAGATAATTCCATGTTTTTACAGATGGTGGTATGGATATTTAAATGTTTATACAGATAGCGGTGTGGCTATTTCCATGTTTATACAGATAGCGTTCTAGATATTTCCATGTTTATAGAGATGGCTGTGTAGATATTTCCATGTTTTTACAGATGGCCGTGTAGATATTTTCATGTGTATATAGATAGAGGTGAAGTTATTTCCATGTTTATACAGATGACTCTGTAGGTATTTCCATGTTTATACAGATGGCGCTGTAGATATTTCCATGTTAATAGAGATAGTCATGTAGATATTTCCATGTTTATACAGATAGCGGTTTAGATATTTCCATGTTTATAGAGATAGCGGTGTATATATTTCCATGTTTAAAGATGTATCGATGTAGATATTTCTAGGTGTATACAGATAGCAGTGTAGATATTTCCACGTTTGTATAGATGGCGTTGTAGATATTTCCATGTATATACATATAGCGGCGTAGATATTTCCCGGTTTATGCAGATAGATGTGTAGGTATTTCCATGTTTACAGAGATAACGGTGTAGATATTTCCATATTTGCTCTGATTGCGGTGTAGATATTTCCATCTTTACACAGATAGCGGAGTACATATATCATGTTTACACAGATAGCTGTGTAGATATTTCCATGTTTACACAGATATTGTTATAGATGTTTCCATGTTTATTCAGATAGCGGTGTAGATATTTACATGTTAATAAAGATAGCGGTGTAGATATTTCCATGTTTATAGAGATACCGGTGGAGATATTACCATGTTTATACAGATGGCTGTGTAGATATTTCCATGTGTATACAGATGGCAGTGTAGATATTTCCATGTTTTTAGAGATGGAAATGGAGATATTTCCATGATTGTACAGATGACAGTGTAGATATTTCTATGTTTTTACAGATGGCGGTGTAGATATTTCCATGTTTATACAGATAGTGGTGTAGTTATTTCCATGTTTACACAGATAGCTGTGTAGATATTTCCATGTTTACAGAGAAAGCGGTGTAGATATTTCCATTTTTACACAGATAGCTGTGTAGATATTTCCATGTTTACAGAGATAGTGTTATAGATATTTCCATGTTTATACAGATAACGGTGTAGATTTTCCATGTTTATACAGATAGCGGTGTGGATATTTCCATGTTTATACAGATAGCGGTGTAGATATTTCCATTTTTACACTGATAGCTCTGTAGATATTTCCATGTTTACAGAGATAGTGTTAGAGATATTTCCATGTTTATACAGATAACGGTGTAGATTTTCCATGTTTATAAAGATAGCGGTGTAGATATTTCCATGTTTATACAGATAGCGGTGTAGGTATTTCCATGTTTATACATATAGTGGTGTAGATATTTCCATGTTCACAGAGATAGTGGTGTAGATATTTCCATATTTGCTCAGATTTCGGTGTAGATATTTCCATGTTTATACAGATAGCGGTGTAGGTATTTCCATGTTTATAGAGATATCGGTGTAGATAATTCCATGTTTATACAGATGGCTGTGCAGGTATTTCCATGTGTATACAGATGGCAGTGTAGATATTTCCTTGTGTATACACATGGAGGTGTAGATATTTCCATGTTTACACTGATGACTGTGTAGATAATTCCATGTTTTTACAGATGGCGGTGTAGATATTTCAATGTTTATACAGATAGCAGTGTGGCTATTTCCATGTTTTTACAGATAGCGGTGTAGATATTTCCATGTTTACAGAGATGGCTGTGTAGATATTTCCTAGTTTATACAGATGGCCGTGTAAATATTTCCATATTTATACAGATAGTGGTGTAGATATTTCCATGTTTATACAGATGGCGGTATAGATATTTCCATGTTTATAGAGATAGCCATGTAGCTATTTCCATGTTTGTACTGATAGCGTTGAAGACATTTCCATGTTTATAGAGATAGCAGTGTAGATATTTCCATATTTATACAGATGGCGGTGTAGATATTTTCATGTTTAAACAGATAGCTGTGTAGATATTTCCATGTTTATACAGATATCGTTGGAGATATTTCCCTGTTTATACAGATAGCATTATAGATATTTTGAGGATTATACATATAGTGGTGTAGATATTTCCACATTTGTACAGATAGCAGTGTAGCTCTTTCCATGTTTATACAGATAGCGGTGTAGATATTTCCATGTTTATGCAGATGGCGGGGTAGATATTTCCTAGTTTATAGAGATGGCGCTGTAGATACTTCCATGTTTATAGAGATAGCCATGGAGATATTTCCATGTGTATAGAGATAGCGGTGTAGATATTTCCATGTTTATAGAGATGGCTCTGTAGATATTTCCATGTTTATACCGATGGCGGTGTAAATATTTCCATGTTTTCAGATGGTGGTGTAGATACTTCCATGTTTACAGAGATAGCGGTGTAGATATTTCAATCTTTGCACAGATTGCGGTGTAGATATTTCCTTCTTTACACAGATAGCGTTGTAGTTATTTCCAGGTATACACAGATAGCTGTGTAGATGTTTCCATGTTTAAACAGATAGTGTTGAAGATATTTCCATGTTTACACAGATGGCGTTGTAGATATTTCCATGTTTATACAGATAGCGGTGTAGATATTTCCAAGTTTACAAAGATAGCTGTGCAGATATTTCCATGTTTACACAGATAGCGTTTTAGATATTTCCATGTTTATACAGATTGCGGTGTAGGTATTTCCATGTATATACAGATAGTGATGTACATAGTTCCATGTTTACACAGATAGCGGTGGAGATATTTCCATGTTTATACAGGTAGCGATTTAGATATTTCCATGTTAATACAGATAGCAGTGTAGATATTTCCATGTTTATACAGATAGCCGTGTAGATATTTCCATGTTTATAGAAATAGCGGTGTAGATGTTTCCATTTTTATACCGATAGTGGTGTAGATATCTCCATGTTTATACAGATAGCGGTGGAGATATTTCCATGTTTATAGAGATGGTGGAGTAAAAGTTTCCATGTTTATAGAGATAGCGGTGTAGATATTTCCATGTTTATACAGATGGCTGTGTAGATATTTAAATGTGTATACAGATGGTGGTGTACATATTTACATATTTATAGAGATGGTGGTGTAGATATTTCTATGTTTATACAAACGACTGTGTAGATATTTGCAAGTTTATGCAGATAGCGCTGTAGATATTTCCACGTTTAAACAGATAACGATGGAGATATTTCCATGTTTATGAAGATAGTGATGTAGATATTTCCATGCTTATACAGAGAACGGTGTAGATATTTTCATGTTTATACAGATGGCGGGATAGATATTTCCATGTTTATAGCGATTGAGGTGTATATATTTCCATGTATATAGAGATAGCGGTTTAGATACTTCAATGTTTATAGAGATGGCGGTGTAGATATTTCCATGTTTATACAGATAGCTGTGTGTTTATTTCCATGTCTATACAGATAGGGTTGAAGATATTTCCATGTTTTTACAGATAGCTGTGTAGATATTTCCATGTTTATACAGATAGCGCTGTAGATATTTCCACGTTTAAACAGATTACGATGGAGATATTTCCATGTTTATGAAGATAGTGATGTAGATATTTCCATGTTTATACAGAGAGCAGTGTAGATATTTTCATGTTTATACAGAGGGCTGTGTAGATATTTCCATGTGTATACAGATGGCGGTGAATATATTTCCGTGTTTATAGAGATGGTGGTGTAGATATTTCGATGTTTATAGAGACGACTGTGTAGATACTTGCAAGTTTATACAGATGGTGGTGTAGATGTTTCCATCTTTATAGAGATAGTGGTGTAGATATTTCCATGTTTACACATATAGCGGTGTAGATATTTCCACGTTTATACAGATATCGGTGTAGATATTTCCATCTTTATACAGAAAGCGGTGTAGATATTTCAATGTTCATGCAGACGGCGGAGTAGATATTTCCCAGTTTATAGAGATGGCGGTGTAGATATTTCCATGTTTGTAGAGATAGCCGTGCAGATATTTCCATGTTAACAGAGATAGCTGTGTAGGTATTTCCATGTTTATAGAGATGGCTGTGTAGATATTTCCATGTTTACAGATGGTGGTGTAAATATTTCGATATTTACAGAGATAGCGGTGTAGATGTTTCAATCTTTGCACACATTGCGGTGTAGATATTTCCATCTTTACACAGATAGCAGTGTAGATATTTCCTAGTTTACACAGATAGCTGTGTTGATAATTCCATGTTTACACAGATAGTGTTGAAGATATTTCCATGTTTACATAGATAGCGGTGTACGTATTTCCATGTTTATACAGATAGCGGTTTAGATATTTCCATGTTTATACAGATAGCTGTGGAGATATTTCCATGTTTATACAGATAGCGATGAAGTTATTTCCATGTTTATACAGATAGCGGTGTTGATATATCCATCGTTGAACAGACTGCAGTGTAGATATTTCCATCTGTACACAGATAGAAGTGTGGAGATTCCGATGTTTACACATGTAGCTGTTTAGATATTTCCATCTTTATGCAGATAGCGTTGTAGATATTTCCATGTTTATACAGATAGTGGTGTAGATATTTCCATGTTTATACAGATAGCGATGGAGATATTTCCATGTTTATAGAGATGGTGGTGTAAATATTTCCATGTTTATAGAGATGGTGGTGTAGATATTTCCATGTTTATACAGACGTCTGTGTAGATATTTGCATGTTTATACAGATGGCGGTGTACATATTTCCATCTTTGTAGAGATAGCGGTGTAGATATTTCCATGTTCATACAGATAGCGGTGTAGATATTTCCATGTTTATAGAGATAGCGGTGCAGATATTTCCATATTTATACAGATAGCGGTGTAGATATGTCCATGTTTATACAGATGACGGTGTAGATATTTCCATGTTTATTCAGATGGCGGCGTAAATATTTCCATGTTTATACAGATAGCGCTGTAGATATCTCCATGTTTGTGTAGATTGCAGTGTAGATAATTCCATGTTTACAGAGATAGCGGTGTAGATATTTCCATCTTTGCACTGATTGTGGTGTAGATATTTCCATGTTTACAGAGACAGCGGAGTAGATATCTCCAAGTTTACACAGGTAGCTGAGTAGATATTTCCATGTTTATACCGATAGCGGTGTAGATATTTCCATGTTTATAAAGTTCGCGGTGTAGATATTTCCATCTTTATACAGATGGCAGTGTAGTTATTTCCATGTTTATACTGATAGTGGTGTAGATATTTCCATGTTTATACAGATGACTGTGCAGATATTTCCATGTTTATAGAGATTGCGGTGTATATATTTCCATGTTTATAGAGATAGCGGTTTAGATATTTCAGTGTTTATAGAGATAGCGGTGTAGATATTTCCATGTTTATACAGATAGCTGTGTATATATTTCCATGTCTACACAGAGAGCGTTGAAGATTTTCCATGTTTATACAGATAGCGGTGTAGATATTTCCATGTTTATACAGATAACGCTGTAGATATTTCCACGTTTATACAGATAACGATGGAGATATATCTATGTTTATACAGATAGCGATGTAGATATTTCCATGTTTATACAGATAGCGGTGAAGATATTTTCATGTTTACAGAGATGGCTGTGTAGATATTTCCATGTGTATACAGATTACAGTGTAGATATTTCCATGTTTATACAGATTACAGTGTAGATATTTCCATGTTCATGCAGATGGCGGTGTAGATATTTCATAGTTTATAGAGATGGCGGTGTAGATATTTCCATGTTTATAGGGATGGCGATGTAGATAATTCTATGTTTAGAGATAGCGGTGTAGATATTTCCATGTTTATAGAGATGGCAGTGGAGGTATTTCCATATTTATAGAGATAGTGGTGTAGATATTTTCATGTTTATACATATAGTGGTGTTGGTATTTCAATGTTTACAGATAGCGGTGTGATATTTCCATGTTTTTTCAGCTCACGGTGTAGATATTTCCATGTTTATACAGACGGCAGTGTAGATATTTCCATGTTTATACAGATAGCGGTGTAGATATTTCCATGTTTACACAGATGGCGGTGTAGATTGATGTATGTTTATGGAGACGGCAGTGTAGATATTTTCATCTTTATAGAGATGATGGTGTAGATAATTCCATGTTTATAGAGATTGCGGTGTAGATATTTAAATGTTTAAAGAGACTGCAGTGTAGGTGTTCCCATGTGTATAGAGATAGCTGCACAGATGTTTCCATGTTTATACTGATGGCTGCGTAGATATTTCCATTTGTATACAGATGGCAGTGCAGATATTTCCATGTTTATAGAGATGGTGGCGTAGATATTTCCATGTTTGTACAGATGACTTTGTACGTATTTATATGTTTACACAGATGGCAGTTTAGATATTTCCATGTTATAGACATGGACATGTAGATATTTGCAGGTTTATACTGATAGCGGTGTAGATATTTCCATGTTTATACAGATAGCGGTGTAGATATTTCCATGTTTATACAGACAGCGGTGTAGATATTTCCATGTTTACAGAGATAACGGTGTAGATATTCCCATAGTTGCACAGATTGCTGTGTAGATATTTCCATCTTTAACCAGATAGTGGTTTACATATTTCCATGTTGACACAGATAGCTGGGTAGATATTTCCAAGCTTACAAAGATAGTGTTGTAGATATTTCCATGTTTATACAGATAGTGGTGTAGATATTTCCATGTTTATTATGATAGCGGTGTAGACATTTCCATGTTGATAGAGATTGCGGTAGAGATATTTCCATGTTTATATAGATAGCGATGTAGATATTTCAATGTTTACACAGACAGCGGTGTAGATATTTTCGTGTTTATGCAGATAGTGGTGGAGGTATTTCCATGTGTATACAGATGGTGGTGTAGATATATCCATGTTTATACAGATAGCAGTGTAGATATTTCCATGTTTATACAGATTACGGTGTAGGTATTTCCATATTTATAGAGATAGTGGTGTAGATATTTCCATATTTATGCAGATCTCGGTGTAGATATTTCCATCTTTCTGCAGATGGCAGTGTATATATTTCTATGTTTATAGAGATGGCAGTGTAGATAATTCCATGTTCATACAGATGGCGGGGTAGTTATTTCCATGTTTATGTTGACGGCGGTTAAGATATTTACATGTTTATAGAGATGGCGGTGTAGATATTTCCATGTTTATAAAGATAGCGGTGTAGATATTTCCATGTTTATGCAGATAGTGGTGTACATATTTCCATGTTTACAGAGATTGCAGTGTAGATATTTTCATATTTGCACAGATTGCAATCTAGATATTTCCATCTTTACACAGATAGCGATGTACATATTTTCATGTTTACACAGATATCTGTGTAGATACTTCCATGTTTCCACAGATATTGTTGCAGATATTTCCATGTTTAGACAGCGGTGTAGATATTTCCAAGTTCATAGAGATGGCAGTGTAGATATTTCCATGTTTATACAGATAGCGGTGTAGATATTTCCATGTTTATACTGATAGCAGTGTAGGTATTTCCATGTTTATAGAGATAGCGGTGTAGATATTTCCATGTATATGCAGAGGGATGTGCACATATTTCCATGTGTATACAAATGGCAGTTTGGATATTTCCATGTTCTTACAGATGGAGGTGTATATATTTCCATGTTTATACAGATGACAGTTTAGATATTTCCATGTTTTTACAGAGGGCGGTGTAGATATTTCCATGTTTATACAGATAGCGGTGTATGTATTTCCATGTTTATAGAGATACGGGTGTAGTTAATTCCATGTTTATACAGATGGCAGTGTAGATATTTCCACGTTGATACAGAAGGCGGTGTAGATATTTCTATGCTAATAGAGATAGGGGTGCAGATATTTCCATATTTATACAAATAGCGGTGTACATATTTACACGTTTATAGAGATAGTGGTGTAAATATTTCCATTTTTATACAGATGGCAGTGAAAATATTTCCTTGTTTATGCAGACAGCGGTGTAGATATTTCCAAGTTTATACATATAGCGGTGTAGATGTTTCCATGTCTATACAGATAGCGGTGTAGATATTACCATGTTTATGGAGATAGTGGTGTAGATATTTCCATATTTATTCAGATAGCGGTGTAGATAATTCCATGTTTACAGAGATAACGGTGTAGATATTCCCATATTTGCACAGATTGCTCTGTAGATATTTCCATCTTTACCCAGATAGCGGTTTACATATTTCCAAGTTTACACAGATAGCTGTGTAGATATTTCCATGTTTACAAAGATAGTGTTGTAGATATTTCCATCATTATACAGATAGTGGTGTAGATATTTCCTTGTTTATAATGATAGCGGTGTAGATATTTCCATGTTGATAGAGATTGCGGTGGAGATATTTCCATGTTTATACAGTTAGCGATGTAGATATTTCAATGTTTATACAGATAGCGGGGTAGATATTTTCATGTTTATGGAGATAGCGGTGTAGATATTTCCATGTTTATACAGATGGCGGTGTAGATATATCCAAGTTTATACAGATAGCGGTGTAGTTATTTCCATGTTTATACAGATTACGGTGTAGATATTTTCTTGTTTATAGAGATAGCGGTGTAGATATTTCAATCTTTATGCAGATCTCGGTGTAGATATTTCCATCTTTCTACAGATGCCAGTGCGTATATTTCTATGTTTATAGAGATGGCGGTGTAGATAATTCCATGTTTGTACAGATGGCGGTGTAGTTATTTCCATGTTTATGCTGATGGCGGTGTAGATATTTCCATGTTTATAGAGATGGCGGTGTAGATATTTCCATGTTTATACAGATAGTGGTGTAGATATTTCCAGGTTTATACAAATAGTGGTGTACATATTTCCATGTTTACAGAGATAGCACTGTAGGTATTTTCATTTTTGCACAGATTGCGGTGTAGACAGTTCCATCTTTACACAGATAGTGATGTACATATTTTCATGTTTACACAGATATCTGTGTAAATGTTTCCATCTTTACACAGATATTGTTGCAGATATTTTCATGTTTATAGAGATGGCTGTGTAGATATTTCCATGTTTATACAGACGGCAGTGTAGATATTTCCATGTTTATACAGATAGTTGTGTAGAGATTTCCATATTTATACAGATGACTGTGTAGCTACTTCCGTGTTTATACAGATGGCAGTGTAGATATTTCCATGTTTATACAGATAGAAATGAAGATATTTCCATGTTTATAATGATAGCGGTCTAGCTATATCCTTGTTTATACAGATAGTGGTGTACATATTTCTATGTTTATACATATCGTGGTGTAGATATTACCATGTTTATACATATCGTGGTGTGGATATTTCCATGTTTATTCAGATACCGGTGTAGGTATTTCCATGTTTACAGAAATAGCGGTGTATATATTTGCATATTTGCACAGATTGCGGTGTAAATATTTCCATCTTTCTACAGATAGCGGTCTACATATTTCCATGTTTACACAGACAGCTGTGTAGATATTTCCATGTTTACACAGATAGTGTTGTAGATATTTCCATGTTTATACAGGTAGTGTTGTAGATATTTCCAGGTTTATACATATGTCAGTGTAGATATTTCCATGTTTATAGGAATGGTGGTGTAAATATTTCCATGGTTATAGAGATAGCGGTGTACATATTTCCATGTTTATACAGATGGCGGTGTAGATATTTCCTTGTTTATACAGATAGTGGTGTAGATATTTCCATGTTTATACAGATAGCGGTGTAGATATTTCCATGTTTATAGAGATAGCTGTGTAGATATTTCCCTCTTTGCACAGATTGCGGTGCAGATATTTACAACTTTACACAGATAACCCGGTAGATATTTCCAAGATTAGACAGATAGCTGTGTATATATTTCCATGTTTACACAGATAGCGTTGTAGATATTTCCATGTTTATACAGACAGCGGTGTAGATATTTCCATGTTTATACAGATAGCGGTGTAGATATTTCCATGTTTATACAGATAGTGGTGCAGATATTTCAATGTTTATAGAGATCGTTGTGTAGATATTTCCATGTTTATTCAGATAGCGGCGGAGATATTTCCATGTTTATAGAGACAGCGGTGTAGATATTTCCATGTTTATACAGATGGCTGTGTAGATATTTTCATGTGTATACAGATGGTAGTGTACATATTTCCATGTTTATAGAGATGGTGGTGTAGATATTTCCATGTTTATACAGACGACTGTGTAGATATTTGCATGTTTATATAGATGGCGGTGTAGATATTTCCATGGTTATAGAGATAGCGGTGTAGATATTTCTATGTTTATACAGATGGCGGTGTAGATATTTCCTTGTTTATTCAGATGGCGGTGTAGATATTTTCTTGTGTATTCAGATAGTGGTGTAGGTATTTCCATGTTTATACAGATAGCGGTGTAAATATCTCCACGTTTATAGAGATAGCGGTGTAGATATTTCCATCTTTGCACAGATTGTGGTGCAGATAATTCCATCTTTACTCAGATAGCTCTGTATATATTTCCAAGTTTACACAGATAGCTGTGTAGATATTTACATGTTTACACAGATAGCTTTGTAGATATTACCATGTTTATACTGATAGCGGTGTAGATATTTCCATGTTTAAACTGATAGCGGTGTAGATATTTCCATGTTCATACAGACAGAGGTGGAGTTATTTCCACGTTTATACAGATAGCGATGGAGATATTTACATGTTTATACAGATAGCGGTGTAGATATTAACATGTTTATAGAGATAACATTGTAGATATTTCCATAAGTATACATATGGCGGTTTAGATATTTCCATGTTTAAACAGATGTCGGTGTAGATATTTCCATGATTATACAGATGGCGGTGGAGATATTTACATGTTTATACAGATCGTGGTGTAGATATTTCCATGTTTATACAGATAGCGGTGTAGATATTTCCATGTTCATGCAGATGGCGATGTAGATATTTCCATGTTTATAGAGATGGCGGTGTAGGTATTTCCATGTTTATAGAGAAAGTGGTTAAGATATTTCCATGTTTATACAGATAGCGGTGTAGATATTTCCATGTTTATACAGATAGCTTTGTAGATATTTCCATGTTTGTACTGATGGCTGTGTAAATATTTTCCATGTGTATACAGATGGCAGTTCAGCTATTTCCATGTTTATAAAGATAGTGGTGTAGTTATTTCCAAGATTATACAGATGAATGTGAAGATATTTGCATGTTTATACAGATGGCGCTGTATATATTTCCATTTTTATACAGATCATGGTGTAGATATTTCCATGTTTATACATATAGCGGTATAGATATTTCCATGTTTACAGAGATAGCATTGTAGATATTTCCATCTTTGCACAGATAGCTGTGTAGATATTTCCAACTTTACACAGATAGCTGTGTGGATATTTCTATGTTTACACAGATAGCGATGTAGATATTTCCATGTTTACACAGATAGCGGTGTAGATATTTCCATGTTTATAGAGATAGCGGTGTAGATATTTCCACCTTTGTACTGATAGCGGTGTAGATATTTCCACTTATATACAGATAACGGTGTAGATATTTCCAAGTTTATGCAGATGGCAATGTAGATATTTCCATGTGTATACAGATAGCGGTGTAGATATTTCCATGTATATGCAGATAGCGGTGTAGATATTTCCACTTTTATACAGATAGCGATGTAGAGCTTTCCACGTTTATACAAATAGCGTTGTAAATATTTCTACGTTTATACAGCTAGCGGTGTAGATATTTCCACGTTTATACAGATAGCGTTGTAGATATTTCCATGTTTATACAGATGGCGATGTACATATTTCCATGTTTATGCAGGTAGCGGTGTAGATATTTCCATATTTATACAGATAGCAGTGTAAATATTTCCATGTTTATACAGATGGCGTGAAGATATTTCCATGTGTATACATATGGCAATGTAGATATTTCCATGTTTATAGAGATGGTGCTATAGATATTTCCATGTTTATACAGATGGTGGTGTAGATATTCCCATGTTTATACAGATGACTGTGTAGATATTTGAATGCTCATACAGATTGCAGTGTAGATATTTCCATGTTTATAGAGATAGTGGTGTAGAAATTTCCATGTATACACAGATGGCGGTGTAGTTATTTCCATGTTTATTGAGATAACAGTGTATATTTTTCCATATTTATACCGATAACGGTGTAGATATTTCCATGTTTATACAGCTCGCGGTGTAGATATCTCCATGTTTATACAGATGGCGGTGTAGGTATTTCCATGTTTATACAGATGGAGGTGTAGATATTTCTATGTTTATACACATAGCAGTGTAGATAATTCCATGTTTACAGAGATAGCGGTGTAGATATTTCCATCTTTCAACAGATTGCGGTGTTGATATTTCCATCTTTACACAGATAGCGGTGTAGATATTTCTTAGTTTACAGAGATAACTGTGTAGATATTTCCATGTTTACACAGATAGGGTTGTAGATATTTCCGTGTTTATTCAGATAGCGGTGTAGATATTTCCATGTTTACACAGATAGCGGTGGAGATATTTCCTTATTTATACAGATCGTGGTGGAGATATTTCCATGTTTATACAGATAGCGGTGTAGATATTTCCATGTTTCTACAGGTAGCGGTGTAGATATTTCCATTTTATACAGATCGCGATGTAGATATTTCCATCTTTCCACAGATGGCAGTGTGGAGATTTCCATGTTTATAGAGATCGCAGTGTAAATATTTCCATGTTTGTACAGATGGCGGTGTAGACATTTCCATGTTTATAGAGATAGCGGTGTAGATACTAACATGATTATACAGATAGTGGTGTAGATATTTCCATGTTTATACAGATAGCGGTGTAGATATTTCCATATTTACATAGATAGCTTTGTACATATTTCCATCATTGCACTGATAGCGGTGTAGATATTTCCATGTTTACGCAGATAGCTGTGTAGATATTTCCATGTGTATACAGATAGCGTTGTAGATATTTCCATGGTTATGGAGATAACCGTGAAGACATTACCATGTTTATAGAGGTAGCGGTGTAGACATTTCAATGTTTATAGAGATAGCGGTGTAGATATTTCCATGTTTATACAGATAGCGGTGTAGATATTTCCATGTTTATACAGATAGCGGTGTAGATATTTCCATGTTTATACAGGTAGCTTTGTAGAAATTTCCATGTTTATAGCGATCGCAGTGTAGATACTTCCATCTTTCTACAGATGGCAGTGTAGATATTTCGTTGTTTATACCGATGGCTGTGTAGATATTTCCATGTTTATACAGATGGCGGTGTAGATATTTCCATGTTTATGCACATGGCGGTGTAGATATATCCATTTTTATAGAGATGGCAGTATAGATTTTTCAATGTTTGTAGAGATAGCGGTGTAGATATTTCCATGTTTACAGAGATGGCGGTGTAGGTATTTCCATGTTTATAGAGATAGTGGTGTATATATTTCCATGTTTAAACAGATAGTGGTGTATATATTTCCATGTTTATACAGCTCACGGTGTCGATATTTCAATTTTTATACAGATGGCAGTGTAAGTATTTCCATGTTTATAGAGACAGCGGTGTAGATATTTCCATGTTTATACAGTTAGCGGTGTAGATGTTTCCATGTCTATACAGATAGCGGTGTAGATATTACCATGTTTTTGGAGATAGTGGTGTAGATATTTCCATATTTATACAGATAGCGGTGTAGATAATTCCATGTTTACAGAGATAACGGTGTAGATATTCCCATATTTGCACAGATTGCTCTGAAGATATTTCCATCTTTACCCAGATAGCGGTTTACATATTTCCAAGTTTACACAGATAGCTGTGTAGATATTTCCATGTTTACAAAGATAGTGTTGTAGATATTTCCATCATTATACAGATATTGGTGTAGATATTTCCATGTTTATAATGATAGCGGTGTAGATATTTCCATGTTGATAGAGGTTGCGGTGGAGATATTTCCATGTTTATACAGATAGCGATGTAGATATTTCAATGTTTATACAGATAGCGGGGTATATATTTTCATGTTTATGCAGATAGCGGTGGAGATATTTCCATGGTTATACAGATGGCGGTGTAGATATATCCAAGTTTATACAGATAGCGGTGTAGTTATTTCCATGTTTATACAGATTACGGTGTAGGAATTTCCTTGTTTATAGAGATAGCGGTGTAGATATTTAAATCTTTATGCAGATCTCGGTGTAGATATTTCCATCTTTCTACAGATGGCAGTGTTCATATTTCTATGTTTATAGAGATGGCGGTGTAGATAATTCCATGTTTGTACAGATGGCGGTGTAGTTATTTCCATGTTTATGCTGATTGCGGTGTAGATATTTCCATGTTTATAGAGATGGAGATGTAGATATTTCCATGTTTATACAGATAGTGGGGTAGATATTTCCATGTTTATACAGATAGTGGTGTACATATTTCCATGTTTACAGAGATAGCACTGTAGGTATTTTCATATTTGCACAGATTGCGGTCTAGATATTTCCATCTTTAAACAGATAGTGATGTGCATATTTTCATGTTTACACAGATATCTGTGTAGATATTTCCATCTTTACACAGATATTGTTGCAGATATTTTCATGTTTATGGAGATGGCTGTGTAGATATTTCCATGTTTATACAGATGGCAGTGTAGATGTTTCCATGTTTATATAGATAGTTGTGTAGAGATTTCCATGTTTATACAGATGACTGTGTAGCTATTTCCGTGTTGATACAGATGGCAGTGTAGATATTTCCATGTTTATACAGATAGAAATGTAGATATTTCCATGTTTATAATGATATCGGTGTAGATATTTCCTTGTTTATACAGATAGCGGTGTACATATTTCTATGTTTATACAGATCGTGGTGTAGATATTTCCATGTTTATACATATCGTGGTGTAGATATTTCCATGTTTATTCAGATACCGGTGTAGATATTTCCATGTTTACAGAAATAGCAGTGTAGATATTTGCATATTTGCACAGATTGCGGTGTAAATATTTCCATCTTTATAGAGATAGCGGTTTTGATATTTCATATTTATACAGATAGCGGTGTAGATATTTCCATGTTTATACAGATTGCAGTGTAGATATTTCCATGTTTACAGATAGCGGTGTAGATATTTCCATGTATATATAGATGGCAATGTGGATATTTTCTTGTTTATGTAGACGGCGTTGTAGATATCTCCAAGTTTAAAGAGATGGCGGTGTATATATTTCCATGTTGATGGAGAGAGCGGTGTAGATATTTCCATGTTTATAGAGATAGCGTTGTAGTTATTTCCATGTTTATACAGATAGCGGTGTAGATATTTCCATATTTCTACAGATGACTGTGTAGATATTTCCATGTTTCTACAGATGGCAGTGTAGATATTTCCATGTTTATAGAGAGAGCGGTGTAGAAATTTTCATGTTTATACAGATTGCGGTGGAGATATGTCCATGTTTATATAGATAGCAATGGAGATATTTCCACGTTAATACACATAGCGGTGTAGATATTTCCATGTTTATACAGATAGCGGTGTAGATATTTCCATGTTTATACAGATGGCTGTGCCGATATTTCCATGTTTATACAGAGTTCTCTGTAGATATTTCCATGTTTATATAGATGACGGTGTAGATATTTCCAGGTTTATACAGATGACTGTGTAGATAATTCCATGTTAATACAGATGGCGGTGAAGATATTTCCATGTTTATAGAGATAGCGGTGTAGATTTTTCCATGTTTATTGAGATAGCGGTGTAAATATTTCCATATTTATGCAGATAGTGGTGTAGATATTTCCATGTTGTTACAGATAGCGGTGTAGATATTTCCATCTTTATTCAGAGAGTGCTGCACATATTTCCATGTTTATACAGATCACTGTGTAGATATTTCCATGTTTATCCAGATAACGTTGTAGATATTTCCATCTTTACACAAACGGTGGAGTAGATATTTCCATGTTCCTACACATGACTGTGTAGTTATTTCCATGTTTATACTGATGGCTGTGTAGATATTTCCATATTTATAGAGATAGCGGTGTTGATATTTCCAGGTTTATACAGATAGCGGTGTAAATATTTCCATGTTTATACAGATCGTGGTGTAGTTATTTCCATGTTTATACAGATACCGGTGTAGATATTTCCATGTTTATACAGCCTGCAGTGTAGGTATTTCTATGTTTATACAGATAGCGGTGTAGATATTTCCATGTTTGTACAGATGGCGGTGTTGATATTTCCATCTGTACACAGATTGCCGTGTAGATATTTCCATCTTTATACAGATGGCGTTGTAGATATTTCCATGGATATGCAGATGGCGGTGTGGATATTTCCATGTTTATAGAGATAGCGGTGTAGGTATTTCCATGTTTATAGACATAGCGGTGTAGATATTTCCATGTTTATATAGATGGCGTTGTAGATATTTCCATGTTTATACCGATAGCGGTGTTGGTATTTCCATGTTTATACAGATAGCGATGTAGATATTTCCATGTTTATACAGCTCGCAGTGCAGATATTTATATCTTTATACCGATCGCATTGTAGATATTTCCTTATTCACACAGATGGCGGTGTAGCTGTTTCCATGTTTATACAGATGGCGGAGTAGTTAGTTCCATGTTTATGGAGATGGCAGTGTAGATATTTTCATGTTCATAGAGATGGCGGTGTGGATATTTCCATGTTTATAGAGATAGCAGTGTAGATATTTACATGTTTATTTAGATGGCTGTTTAGATATTTCCATGTGTAAACAGATGGCATTGTATATATTTCCATGTTTATACAGATGACTGTCTAGGTATTTCCATGTTTTTACAGATGGCAGTGAAGGTATTTCCATGCTTATAGAGATAGCGGTGTTGATATTTCCATATTTCTACAGATGGCGGTGTTGATATTTCCAACTATACACAGATGGCCGTGTAGATATTTCCATGTTTATACAGATGGCGGCGTAGATATTTCCATGTTTACACAGATGGTGGTGTAGATATTTCCGTGTCTATACACATGGCGGAGTAGATATTTCCATCTTTATGGAGATGGCGGTGTAGATATTTTCATGTTTATAGAGATGGCGGTGTAGATATTTCCATATTTATAGAGATAGCGGTGTAGATATTTCCATCTTTCTACAGATGTCAGTGTAGATATTTCCATGTTTATACAGATGGCAGTGTAGATATTTCCATATTTATACAGATGTCTGTGTAGATATTTCCATGTGTATACAGATGGTATTGTAGGCATTTCCATGTTTATACAGATGGTGGTGTAGATATTTCCATGTTTATTGAGATGACTGTGTGGATATTTCCATGTTTTTACATATGGCAGTGTAGATATTTCAATGTTTATAGAGATGGCGCTGTAGATACTTCCATGTTTATACAGATCGCGGTGTAGATATTTCCATGTTCATACAGATAGCGGTGTAGATATTTCCATGTTTTTACAGATATCGGTGTACATATTTCCATGTTTACACAGATTGCGGTGTAGATATTTCCATCTATCTACAGATGGCATTGTAGATATTTCCATGTTTTTACAGATGGCAGTGTAGATATTTCAATGTTTATACAGATGGCGCTGTAGATATTTCCATGTTTAAACAGATACCGGTGTAGATATTTCCATGTTTATACAGACCACAGGGTAGATATTTCCATGTTTATAGAGATAGCAGTTTAGATATTTCCATGTTTGTACAGATGGCGGTGTTGATGTTTCCATCTATACACAGATTGCCATGTAGGTATTTTCATGTGTATACAGATGGCATTGTAGATGTTTCCGCGTTTATACAGATGGTGGTGTAGATTTTCCATGTTTACACTGATGACTGTATAGGTATTTCAATGTTTATACAGATGGCGGTGTAGATATTTCCAAGTTTATAGAGATAGCGGTGTAGATATTACCATATTTATACAGATAACGGTGTAGAAGTTTCCATGTTTATACAGATAGCGGTGTAAATATTTCCATGTTTATACAGATCACGGTGTAGATATTTCCACGTTTATAGAGATAGCGGTGTAGATATTTACATGTTTATACAGATAGCGGTGTAGATATTTCCATGTTTATACAGACCGCGGTGTAGATATTTCCATGTTTATACAGACAGCGGTGCAGATATTTCCATGTTTGTACAGATGGCGGTGTTGATATTTCCATCTATACACAGATGACCGTGTAGATATTTCCATGTTTATAAAGATGGCGGCGCAGATATTTCCATGGATATGTAGATGGTGGTGTAGATATTTCCATGTTTATATAGATAGCGGTGTAGTTATTTCCTTGTTTATATAGATAGCGGTGTAAATATGTCCATGTACGTACACATGGCTGTGTAGATATTTCCATGTTTATGCAGATGGCGGTGTAGATATTTCCATGTTTATACAGATAACTTTGTAAGTATTTCCATGTTTATACAGATGGCGGTGTAGATATTTCGAAGTTTATAGAGATAGCAGTGGAGTTATTTCCATGTTTATATACATAGCGGTGTAGATATTTCCATGTTTATACTGATCGTGGTGTAGATATTTCCATTTTTATAGAGATGGCGGTGTAGATAATTCCATGTTCATAGAGATAGCGGTGTTGATTTTTCCATGTTTATAGAGACAGCGGTGTGGATATTTCCATGTTTATACAGATGAGGGTGTAGATATTTCCATGTTTATAGAGATGGCAGTGTAGATATTTCCATGTTTATACAGATCACGGTGTAGATACTTCCTCGTTTATACAAATAGAGGTGTAGTTATTTCCATGTTTATACAGATAGCGGTGTAGATATTTCCACGTATATACAGATGGCTGTGTAGATATTTCCATGTTTATACAGATGGCAGTGTAGATATTTCCATCTTTATACAGATGACTTTGTAGGTATTTCCATGTTTATACTGATGGCGGTGTAGATATTTCCATGTTTATGGAGATAGCCGTGTAGACATTTCCATGTTTATACAGATAGCGGAGTAGATATTTCCCTGTTTATACAGATCGCGGTGTAGATATTTCCATGTTTATACAGATCGTGGTGTAGATACTTCCATGTTTATACAGATAGCGGTGTTGATATTTCCACGTTTATACAGATGGCGGTGTAGATATTTCCATGTTTATATAGATGGTGGTGTAGGTATTTCCATGTTTATACAGATAGCGGTGTAGATATTTCCATGTTTCTAGAGATCGCGGTGTAGGTATTTCCATGTTTATAGACATAGCGGTGTAGATATTTCCATGTTTATATAGATGGTGTTGTAGATATTTCCATGTTTATACTGATAGCAGTGTTGGTATTTCCATGATTATACAGATAGCGATGTAGATATTTCCATGTTTATACAGCTCGCGGTGCAGATATTTATATCTTTATACAGATGGCAATGTAGATATTTCCTTGTTCACACAGATGGCAGTGTAGATGTTTCCATGTTTATACAGATTGCGGAGTAGTTAGTTCCATGTTTATGGAGATGGCAGTGTAGATATTTACATGTTTCTACAGATGGCTGTGTAGATATTTCCATGTGTATACAGATAGCATTGTAGATATTTCCATGTTTATACAGATGACTGTATAAGTATTTCCATGTTTTTACATATGGCAGTGCAGAAATTTCCATGTTTATAGAGATAGCGATGTAGATATTTCCATGTTTGTACAGATGGCGGTGTTGATATTTCCATGTATACTCAGATGGCCGTGTAGCTATTTCCATGTTTATACAGATGGCGGCGTAGTTATTTCCATGGTCATGCAGATGGCGGTGTAGATATTTCCATGTTTATACAGATAGCGGTGTAGATATTTCCATGTTTACACAGATGGTGGTGTAGATATTTCCGTGTTTATACACATAGCGGAGTAGATACTTCCATCTTTATGGAGATGGTAGTGTAGATATTTTCATGTTTATAGAGATGGTGGTGTAGATATTTCCATATTTATAGAGATAGCTGTGTAGATATTTCCACGTTTATACAGATAGCGGTGTAGATATATCCATGGTTATACAGATGCCGGTGTAGATATTTCCATGTTTATAGGGATAGCTGTGTAGATATTTCCACGTTTATACAGATATTGGTGTAGATATATCCATGTTTATACAGATCGCGGTGTAGATATTTCCATGTTTATACAGATCGTGGTGTAGATATTTCCATGTTTATACATATAGCGCTGTAGATATTTCCAAGTTTACACAGATTGCGGTGTAGATATGTCCATCTTTCTACAGATGGCACTGAAGATATTTCCATGTTTATATAGATGGCGGTGTAGATATTTCCATGTTTATATAGATGGTGGTTTAGATATTACCATTTTTATACAGATAGCGGTGTAGATATTTCCATGTATATACAGATCGCGGTGAAGATATTTCCATGTTTATACAGATCGCGGTGCAGATATTTCCATGTTTGTACAGATCGCGGTGTAGATATTTCCATGTTTATACAGATAGCGATGTAGATATTTCCATGTTTATACAGATAGCGGTGTAGATATTTCCATGTTTATAGAGATAGCGGTGTAGGTATTTCCATGTTTATAGACATAGCGGTTTAGATATTTCCATGTTTATATAGATGGCGTTGTAGATATTTCCATGTTTATACCGATAGCGGTGTTGGTATTTCCACGTTTATTCAGATAGCGATGTTGATATTTCCATGTTTATACAGCTCGCGGTGCAGATATTTATGTCTTTATAAAGATGGCATTGTAGATATTTCCTTGTTCACACAGATGGCGGTGTAGATGTTTCCATGTTTATACAGATGGCGGAGAAGTTAGTTCCATGTTTATGGAGATGGCAGTGTAGATATTTTCATGTTTATGGAGATTACGGTGTAGATATTTCCATGTTTATAGAGATAGCAGTGTAGATATTTACATGTTTATACAGATTGCTGTGTATATATTTCCATGTGTATACAGATGGCGTTGTAGATATTTCCAGGTTTATACAGATGACTGTATAGGTATTTCCATGTTTTTACAGATGGCAGTGCAGATATTTCCATGTTTATAGAGATATCGGTGTAGATATTTCCATGTTTGTAGAGATGTCGGTGTTGATATTTCCATCTATACACAGATGGCCGTGTAGATATTTCCATGTTTATACAGATGGCGGCTTAGATATTTCCAAGGACATGCAGATGGCGGTGTAGATATTTCCATGTTTATACAGATAGCGGTGTAGATATTTCCATGTTTACACAGATGGTGGTGTAGATATTTCCATGTTTATACACATGGTGGAGTAGATACTTCCATCTTTATGGAGATGGCAGTGTAGATATTTCCATGTTTATAGAGATGGCGGTGTAGATATTTCCATATTTATAGAGATAGCGGTGTAGATACTTCCATCTTTCTACAGATGGCAGAGTAGATATTTCCATGTTTATACAGCTGGCGGTGTTGATATTTCCATATTTATACAGATGTCTGTGTAGATATTTCCATGTGTATACAGATGGTATTGTAGGTACTTCCATGTTTATACATATGGTTGTGTAGATATTTCCATCTTTATTCAGATGACTGTGTAGATATTTCCATGTTTTTACAGATGGCAGTGTAGATATTTCAATGTTTATAGAGATGGCGCTGTAGATATTTCCATGTTTAAACAGATACAGGTGTAGATATTTCCATGTTTATACAGACCGCAGTGTAGGTATTTCCATGTTTATAGAGATAGCAGTGTAGATATTTCCATGTTTGTACAGATGGCGGTGTTGATGTTTCCATCTATACACAGATTGCCCTGTAGGTATTTTCATGTGTATACAGATGGCATTGTAGATGTTTCCACGTTTATACAGATGGTGGTGTAGATATTTCCATGTTTACACTGATGACTGTATAGGTATTTCAATGTTTATACAGATGGCGGTGTAGATATTTCCAAGTTTATAGATATTGCGGTGTAGATATTTCCATATTTATACAGATAACGGTGTAGAAGTTTCCATGTTTATACAGATAGCGGTGTAAATATTTCCATGTTTATACAGATCACGGTGTAGATATTTCCATGTTTATAGAGATAGCGGTGTAGATATTTCCATGTTTATACAGATAGCGGAGTAGATATTTCCATGTTTATACAGACCGCGGTGTAGATATTTCCATGTTTATACAGATAGTGGTGCAGATATTTCCATGTTTGTACAGATGGCGGTGTTGATATTTCCATCTATACACAGATGACCGTGTAGAAATTTTCATGTTTATACAGATGGCGGCGCAGATATTTCCATGGATATGTAGATGGTGGTGTAGATATTTCCATGTTTATACAGATAGCGGTGTAGTTATTTCCTTGTTTATATAGATAGCGGTGTAAATATTTCCATGTACGTACACATGGCTGTGTAGATATTTCCATGTTTATGCAGATGGCGGTGTAGATATTTCCATGTTTATACAGATAACTTTGTAAGTATTTCCATGTTTATACAGATGGCGGTGTAGATATTTCGAAGTTTATAGAGATAGCAGTGGAGTTATTTCCATGTTTATATACATAGCGGTGTAGATATTTCCATGTTTATACTGATCGTGGTGTAGATATTTCCATTTTTATAGAGATGGCGGTGTAGATAATTCCATGTTCATAGAGATAGCGGTGTTGATTTTTCCATGTTTATAGAGACAGCGGTGTGGATATTTCCATGTTTATACAGATGAGGGTGTAGATATTTCCATGTTTATAGAGATGGCAGTGTAGATATTTCCATGTTTATACAGATCACGGTGTAGATACTTCCTCGTTTATACAAATAGAGGTGTAGTTATTTCCATGTTTATACAGATAGCGGTGTAGATATTTCCACGTATATACAGATGGCTGTGTAGATATTTCCATGTTTATACAGATGGCAGTGTAGATATTTCCATCTTTATACAGATGACTTTGTAGGTATTTCCATGTTTATACTGATGGCGGTGTAGATATTTCCATGTTTATGGAGATAGCCGTGTAGACATTTCCATGTTTATACAGATAGCGGAGTAGATATTTCCCTGTTTATACAGATCACGGTGTAGATATTTCCATGTTTATACAGATCGTGGTGTAGATACTTCCATGTTTATACAGATAGCGGTGTTGATATTTCCACGTTTATACAGATGGCGGTGTAGATATTTCCATGTTTATATAGATGGTGGTGTAGGTATTTCCATGTTTATACAGATAGCGGTGTAGATATTTCCATGTTTCTAGAGATCGCGGTGTAGGTATTTCCATGTTTATAGACATAGCGGTGTAGATATTTCCATGTTTATATAGATGGTGTTGTAGATATTTCCATGTTTATACTGATAGCAGTGTTGGTATTTCCATGATTATACAGATAGCGATGTAGATATTTCCATGTTTATACAGCTCGCGGTGCAGATATTTATATCTTTATACAGATGGCAATGTAGATATTTCCTTGTTCACACAGATGGCAGTGTAGATGTTTCCATGTTTATACAGATTGCGGAGTAGTTAGTTCCATGTTTATGGAGATGGCAGTGTAGATATTTACATGTTTCTACAGATGGCTGTGTAGATATTTCCATGTGTATACAGATAGCATTGTAGATATTTCCATGTTTATACAGATGACTGTATAAGTATTTCCATGTTTTTACAGATGGCAGTGCAGAAATTTCCATGTTTATAGAGATAGCGATGTAGATATTTCCATGTTTGTACAGATGGCGGTGTTGATATTTCCATGTATACTCAGATGGCCGTGTAGCTATTTCCATGTTTATACAGATGGCGGCGTAGATATTTCCATGGTCATGCAGATGGCGGTGTAGATATTTCCATGTTTATACAGATAGCGGTGTAGATATTTCCATGTTTACACAGATGGTGGTGTAGATATTTCCGTGTTTATACACATAGCGGAGTAGATACTTCCATCTTTATGGAGATGGTAGTGTAGATATTTTCATGTTTATAGAGATGGTGGTGTAGATATTTCCATATTTATAGAGATAGCTGTGTAGATATTTCCACGTTTATACAGATAGCGGTGTAGATATATCCATGGTTATACAGATGCCGGTGTAGATATTTCCATGTTTATAGGGATAGCTGTGTAGATATTTCCACGTTTATACAGATATTGGTGTAGATATATCCATGTTTATACAGATCGCGGTGTAGATATTTCCATGTTTATACAGATCGTGGTGTAGATATTTCCATGTTTATACATATAGCGCTGTAGATATTTCCAAGTTTACACAGATTGCGGTGTAGATATGTCCATCTTTCTACAGATGGCACTGAAGATATTTCCATGTTTATATAGATGGCGGTGTAGATATTTCCATGTTTATATAGATGGTGGTTTAGATATTACCATTTTTATACAGATAGCGGTGTAGATATTTCCATGTATATACAGATCGCGGTGAAGATATTTCCATGTTTATACAGATCGCGGTGCAGATATTTCCATGTTTGTACAGATCGCGGTGTAGATATTTCCATGTTTATACAGATAGCGATGTAGATATTTCCATGTTTATACAGATAGCGGTGTAGATATTTCCATGTTTATAGAGATAGCGGTGTAGGTATTTCCATGTTTATAGACATAGCGGTTTAGATATTTCCATGTTTATATAGATGGCGTTGTAGATATTTCCATGTTTATACCGATAGCGGTGTTGGTATTTCCACGTTTATTCAGATAGCGATGTTGATATTTCCATGTTTATACAGCTCGCGGTGCAGATATTTATGTCTTTATAAAGATGGCATTGTAGATATTTCCTTGTTCACACAGATGGCGGTGTAGATGTTTCCATGTTTATACAGATGGCGGAGAAGTTAGTTCCATGTTTATGGAGATGGCAGTGTAGATATTTTCATGTTTATGGAGATTGCGGTGTAGATATTTCCATGTTTATAGAGATAGCAGTGTAGATATTTACATGTTTATACAGATTGCTGTGTATATATTTCCATGTGTATACAGATGGCGTTGTAGATATTTCCAGGTTTATACAGATGACTGTATAGGTATTTCCATGTTTTTACAGATGGCAGTGCAGATATTTCCATGTTTATAGAGATATCGGTGTAGATATTTCCATGTTTGTAGAGATGTCGGTGTTGATATTTCCATCTATACACAGATGGCCGTGTAGATATTTCCATGTTTATACAGATGGCGGCTTAGATATTTCCAAGGACATGCAGATGGCGGTGTAGATATTTCCATGTTTATACAGATAGCGGTGTAGATATTTCCATGTTTACACAGATGGTGGTGTAGATATTTCCATGTTTATACACATGGTGGAGTAGATACTTCCATCTTTATGGAGATGGCAGTGTAGATATTTCCATGTTTATAGAGATGGCGGTGTAGATATTTCCATATTTATAGAGATAGCGGTGTAGATACTTCCATCTTTCTACAGATGGCAGAGTAGATATTTCCATGTTTATACAGCTGGCGGTGTTGATATTTCCATATTTATACAGATGTCTGTGTAGATATTTCCATGTGTATACAGATGGTATTGTAGGTACTTCCATGTTTATACATATGGTTGTGTAGATATTTCCATCTTTATTCAGATGACTGTGTAGATATTTCCATGTTTTTACAGATGGCAGTGTAGATATTTCAATGTTTATAGAGATGGCGCTGTAGATATTTCCATGTTTAAACAGATACAGGTGTAGATATTTCCATGTTTATACAGACCGCAGTGTAGGTATTTCCATGTTTATAGAGATAGCAGTGTAGATATTTCCATGTTTGTACAGATGGCGGTGTTGATGTTTCCATCTATACACAGATTGCCCTGTAGGTATTTTCATGTGTATACAGATGGCATTGTAGATGTTTCCACGTTTATACAGATGGTGGTGTAGATATTTCCATGTTTACACTGATGACTGTATAGGTATTTCAATGTTTATACAGATGGCGGTGTAGATATTTTCAAGTTTATAGATATTGCGGTGTAGATATTTCCATATTTATACAGATAACGGTGTAGAAGTTTCCATGTTTATACAGATAGCGGTGTAAATATTTCCATGTTTATACAGATCACGGTGTAGATATTTCCATGTTTATAGAGATAGCGGTGTAGATATTTCCATGTTTATACAGATAGCGGAGTAGATATTTCCATGTTTATACAGACCGCGGTGTAGATATTTCCATGTTTATACAGATAGTGGTGCAGATATTTCCATGTTTGTACAGATGGCGGTGTTGATATTTCCATCTATACACAGATGACCGTGTAGAAATTTTCATGTTTATACAGATGGCGGCGCAGATATTTCCATGGATATGTAGATGGTGGTGTAGATATTTCCATGTTTATACAGATAGCGGTGTAGTTATTTCCTTGTTTATATAGATAGCGGTGTAAATATTTCCATGTACGTACACATGGCTGTGTAGATATTTCCATGTTTATGCAGATGGCGGTGTAGATATTTCCATGTTTATACAGATAACTTTGTAAGTATTTCCATGTTTATACAGATGGCGGTGTAGATATTTCAATGTTTATAGAGATAGCAGTGGAGTTATTTCCATGTTTATACAGATAGCGGTGAAGATATTTCCATGTTTATACTGATCGTGGTGTAGATATTTCCATTTTTATAGAGATGGCGGTGTAGATAATTCCATGTTCATAGAGATAGCGGTGTTGATTTTTCCATGTTTATAGAGATAGCGGTGTGGATATTTCCATGTTTATACAGATGAGGGTGTAGATATTTCCATGTTTATAGAGATGGCAGTGTAGATATTTCCATGTTTATACAGATCACGGTGTAGATACTTCCTCGTTTATACCAATAGAGGTGTAGTTATTTCCTTGTTTATACAGATAGCGGTGTAGATATTTCCACGTATATACAGATGGCTGTGTAGGTATTTCCATGTTTATACAGATGGCAGTGTAGATATTTCCATCTTTATACAGATGACTTTGTAGGTATTTCCATGTTTGTACAGATGGCGGTGTAGATATTTCCATGTTTATGGAGATAGCCGTGTAGACATTTCCATGTTTATACAGATAGCGGAGTAGATATTTCCATGTTTATACAGATCGTGGTGTAGATATTTCCATGTTTATACAGATCGCGGTGTAGATATTTCCATGTTTATACAGATAGCGGCGTAGATATTTCCACATTTATACTGATGGCGGTGTAGATATTTCCATGTTGATATAGATGGTGGTGTAGATATTTCCATGTTTATACAGATAGCGGTGTAGATATTTCCATGTTTATAGAGATAGCGGTGTAGGTACTTCCATGTTTATAGACATAGCGGTGTAGATATTTCCATGTTTATATAGATGGTGTTGTAGATATTTCCTTGTTTATAGCGATAGCGGTGTTGGTTTTTCCATGATTATACAGATAGCGATGTAGATATTTCCATGTTAATACAGCTCGCGGTGCAGATATTTATATCTTTACACAGATGGCATTGTAGATATTTCCTTGTTCACACAGATGGCGGTGTAGATGTTTCCATGTTTATACAGATTGTGGAGTAGTTAGTTCCATGTTTATGGAGGTGGCAGTGTAGATATTTTCATGTTTATTGAGTTGGCGGTGTAGATATTTCCATGTTTATAGAGATAGCCGTGTAGATATTTACATGTTTCTACAGGTGGCTGTGTAGATATTTCCATGTGTATACAGATGGCATTGTAGATATTTCCATGTTTATACAGATGAGTGTATAAGTATTTCCATGTTTTTACAGTTGGCAGTGCAGATATTTCCATGTTTATAGAGACAGCGATGTAGATATTTCCATGTTTGTACAGATGGCGGTGTTGATATTTCCATGTATACACAGATGGCCGTGTAGCTATTTCCATGTTTATACAGATGGCGGCGTAGATATTTCCATGGGCATGCAGATGGCGGTGTAGATATTTCCATGTTTATACAGATAGCGGTGTAGATATTTCCATGTTTACACAGATGGTGGTGTAGATATTTCCGTGTTTATACACATGGCGGAGTAGATACTTCTATCTTTATGGAGATGGCAGTGTAGATATTTTCATGTTTATAGAGATGGCCGTGTAGATATTTCCATATTTATACAGATGTCTGTGTAGATATTTCCATGTATATACAGATGGTATTGTAGGTATTTCCATGTTTATACAGATGGTGTTGTAGATATTTCCATGTTTATACAGTTGGCGGTGTAGATATTTCCATGTTTTTACAGATGGCAGTGTAGATATTTCAAAGTTTATAGAGATGGCGCTGTAGATATTTCCATGTTTATACAGATAACGGTGGAGATATTTCCATGTTTATACAGAGAGCAGTGGAGATATTTCCATGTTTATACACATAACGGTGTACATATTTCCATGTTTATAGAGACAGCGGTGTAGGTATTTCCATGTTTATACAGATAGCGGTGCAGATATTTCCCTGTTTACACAGATGCCCATGCAGATATTTCCATATTTATACAGAGGGCTGTGTAGATATTTCTATGTTTATACAGATGGCAGTGTAGATATTTAAATGTTCCTACACATGACTGTGTAGGTATTTCCATGTTTATACAGGTGTCTTTGTAGATATTTCCATGTTTATAGAGATAGTTGTGCAGATATTTCCATGTTTATACAGATAGCGGTGTATATATTTCCATGTTTATACAGATCGTGGTGTAGATATTTCCATGTTTATACACATACCGGTGTAGATATTTCCATGTTTATACAGACCGCAGTGTAGATATTTCCATGTTTATAGAGATAGCAGTGTAGATATTTCCATGTTTCTACAGATGGCGGTGTTGATGTTTCCATCTATACACAGATTGCCGTGTAGGTATTTCCATGTGTATACAGATGGCATTGAAGATATTTCCATGTTTATACAGATGGTGGTGTAGATATTTCCATGTTTACACAGATGACTGTATAGGTATTTCCATGTTTATACAGATGGCGGTGTTGATATTTCCATGTTTATACAGATAGCGGTGTGAATATTTCCATGTTTATACAGATCACGGTGTAGATATTTCCATGTTTATAGAGATAGCGGTGTAGATATTTCCATGTTTATACAGATAGCGGTGTAGATATTTCCATGTTTATACAGATAGCGGTGCAGATATTTCCATGTTTGTACAGATGGCGGTGTTGATATTTCCATCTATACACAGATGACCGTGTAGATATTTCCATGTTTATACAGATGGCGGCACAGATATTTCCATGGATATCTAGATGGCAGTGTAGATATTTCCATGTTTATACACATAGCTTTGTAGTTTTTTCCATGTTTATAAAGATAGCGGTGTAGATATTTCCATGTATATACACATGGCTTTGTAGATATTTCCATGTTTATACAGATGGCGGTGTAGATATTTCCATGTTTATACATATAACTTTGTAAGTATTTCCATGTTTATACAGATGGCGGTGCAGATATTTCGATGTTTATAGAGATAGCAGTGGAGATATTTCCATGTTTATACAGATAGCGGTGTAGATATTTCCATGTTTATACTGATAGTGGTGTAGATATTTCCATGTTCATAGAGATAGCGGTGTTGATTTTTCCATGTTTATAGAGATAGCCGTGTGGATATTTCCATGTTTATACAGATAGGAGTGTAGATATTTCCATGTTTATAGAGATGGCGGTGTAGATATTTCCATGTTTATACAGATCACGGTGTAGATATTTCCTTGTTTATACAAATAGCGGTGTAGTTATTTCCATGTTTATACAGATAGCGGTGTAGATATTTCCATGTATATACAGATGGCTGTGTAGATATTTCCATGTTTATACAGATGGCTGTGTAGATATTTCTATGTTTATACAGATGACTTTGTAGGTATTTCCATGTTTATACAGATGGCGGTGTAGATATTTCCATGTTTATAGAGATAGGTGTGTAGATATTTCCATGTTTATACAGATAGCGGTGAGGATAATTCCATGTTTTTACAGATCGCGGTTTAGATATTTCCATGTTTATACAGATCGCGGTGTAAATATTTCAATGTTTATACAGATAGCGGTGTAGATATTTCCATGTTTTTACAGATAGCGGTGTAGATATTTCCATGTTTACACAGATTGCGGAGTAGATATTTCCATCTTTCTACAGATGGCATTGTAGGTATTTCCATGTTTATACATATGGAGGTTTAGATATTTCCATGTTTATATAGATGGTGGTGTAGATATTATTATGTTTATACAGGTAGCGGTGTAGATATTTCCATGTTAATACAGATTGTGGTGAAGATATTTCCATGTTTATACAGATGGCTTTGTAGATATTTCCATGTTTATACAGATCGCAGTGTAGATATTTCCATGTTTATACAGATAGCGGTGTAGATATTTCCATGTTTATACAGAAAATGGTGTAGAAATTTCCATGTTTATACAGATAGCTTTGTAGATATTTCCATGTTTATACAGATCACGGTGTAGATATTTCCATGTTTATAGAGATAGCGGTGTAGATATTTCCATGCTTATACAGATAGCGGTGTAGATATTTCCATGTTCATACCGACCGCGGTGTAGATATTTCCATGGTTATACAGATAGCGGTGTAGATATTTCCACTTTTATAGAGATAGAGGTTTAGATATTTCATATTTATACAGATATCGATGTAGATATTTCCATGATTATACAGATTGCAGTGTAGATATTTCCATGTTTATACAGATAGCGGTGTAGATATTTCCACGTTTATACTGATGGCGGTGTAGATATTTCCATCTTTCTACAAATGGCAGTGTAGATATTTCCATGTTTATAGAGATGGCGGTGTAGATATTTCCATGTTTATATAGATGGCAGTGTAGATATTTTCTTGTTTACGTAGATGGCGTTGTAGATACCTCCATGTTTAAAGAGATGGCGGTGTGTATATTTCCTTGTTGATGGAGATAGCGGTGTAGAAATTTCCATGTTTATAGAGACAGTGATGTAGATATTTGCGTGTTTATACAGATAGCATTGTAGATATTTCCATGTTTATAGAGACACTGGTGTAGATATTTCCATGTTTATACAGATAGAGGTGTAGATATTTCCATGTTTATAGAGACAGCAGTGTAGATATTTCCATGTTTATACAGATAGCAGTGTAGGTATTTCCATGTTTATAGAGATAGCGGTGTAGATATTTCCATGTTTATAGAGATAGCGGTGTAGATATTTCCATGTTTATAGAGACGGCGGTGTAAATAGTTCCATGTTTATACAGATAGCGTTTTAAATGTTTACACATTTACAGTGATAGCGGTGTAGATATTTCCACGTTTACAGAGATTTTATGAAAAGTTATTTTATGAAGACCAAACAAGTCATTGGGGTACCTACCTTATGTCATTTTTTACATTGAGAGTGTTAAAAATACCCCTACCCTAACCAAAACCCTGACATATAGAGTCAGGAAAGGCCATGCAATAAAGGATTCTTGGGCTTGTATGCCTGATAACAAAAACTTATCACAAAAGACTGCAAAAAACACAATCTTGCACAAAGCCCATTGCAACTTTGCACACAACAATGCTTTTGAAGGATATTTTCCCAACAACTGCCTGTCCAACCTGTGCCTGGCATCACCTTTGTTATTGATCTTTGTAGCCAAGGATAGTCATTTCCAAATGATCATATAATCTTCATCATTTTTTCTTTTGTCTTCCTTTACCTCCGTGAATATGCATATAGTTTACTCTGGCTTGCCTGTTTCTATTGCAAGGCTCTGTTTCCAAACGAATATCTTTTTCTCGTGGAGAACCTCTCTCTGTTTGTTATTTAGGTTGATAAGAGAAATGTGAACATTTGAGAGCTCAGGTAAAAGGCCTTAGTCTACAGTGAAACTTTTTTGCACCCTTAGATGCTTACTTCCACTACAACTTGCAGGTGGGCCTTGAAAAGTTCTTGGAATAAGTTTGAGCTTTGGTCTTCTCCGATTCATTTAGCATAGATTCTCAAAATGTGGTCCCTGGACCCACAGCATCAGCATCACCTGGAGATTGTTAGAAATGCAAATCATCGGGCCTCATTCCAGACCCTCAGCTGGAAACTCTAGGGGCATGGCCAGACCCTCTGTAGCTGAACAAGCCATCCAGGTGGTTTTGATGCAGCTAAAGTTTTGGAACAACTAATGTAGCCCCATTTGGAAAACTTGCCTCTACAGGCCTCCCTAGCTGGTAAGCTGCTAGCATTTTTTGTTTGTTTGTTTCTTTGTTTTGATACAAGGTCTTGCTCTGTTGACCAGACCGTGACCTCCTGGGTTCAAGCGAGGACTCAGCCTCCTGAGTAGCTGGGACTACAGGTATGTGCCACCACCATGCCCAACTACTTTTTGTATTTTTTTTTTTGTAGGGATGGGGTTTTAGCCCAGGCTAGTCTCAAACTCCTGGACTCAAGCAATCTGTCCACTTTGGCCTCACGAAGTGCTGGGATTATAGGCATGGGCCACCAGTCCTGGCCCAAAGTTCATATATTAACTACTAACCTAAATTATTTTAAAAACAAAATTCTCCTTGGACTCAAACCAGGTCAGAGTGACATGATCATGTGCCTGTTTTGTGCAGGGTGAAGTGAGATTATTATCTAGGAAATAGCTGAAATGTCCTGAGGGTGACAAAGAGGAGCTGTGTTTTCAGCCAAATATCAGAACCAGGGCCACTGCCTGCCGCTGAACCCCAGTGGGGACCCCTACTTTGTGTTTATCTGTGGTGGCTACGCTTGCCCACCTGGGTGGGAACCCCGAGAATGACTCCAGAGTTTTCCAGGGACTGCATGCCAGGGTATTTTTACAATTTATGTGTAGACTTTGTTCGGGTGGAAAAGTTATTTTATGAAGACGAAACAAGCAATTGGGGTACCTACCTTATGGCATTTTTTACATTGAGAGTGTTAAAAATACCCCTCCCCTAACCAAAACCCTGACAAATAGAGCCAGGGAAGGCCATGCAATAAAGGATTCTTGGGCTTGTATGCCTGATAACAAAAACTTATCACAAAAGACTGCAAAAAACACAATCTTGCACAAAGCCCATTGCAACTTTGCACACAACAATGCTTCTGAAGGATATTTGCCCAACAACTGCCTGTCCAACCTGTGCCTGGCATCACCTTTGTTATTGATCTTTGTAGCCAAGGATAATCATTTCCAAATGATCATATAATCTTCCTCATTTTTTCTTTTGTCTTCCTTTACCTCCGTGAATATGCATATAGTTTACTCTGGCTTGCCTGTTTCTATTGCAAGGCTCTGTTTCCAAACGAATATCTTTTTCTTGTGGAGAGCCTCTCTCTGTTTGTTATTTAGGTTGATAAGAGAAATGGGAACATTTGAGAGCTCAGGTAAAAGGCCTTAGTCTACAGTGAAACTTTTTTGCACCCTTAGATGCTTACTTCCACTACAACTTGCAGGTGGGCCTTGAAAAGTTCTTGGAATAAGTTTGAGCTTTGGTCTTCTCCGATTCATTTAGCATAGATTCTCAAAATGTGGTCCCTGGACCCACAGCATCAGCATCACCTGGAGATTGTTAGAAATGCAAATCATCGGGCCTCATTCCAGACCCTCAGCTGGAAACTCTAGGGGCATGGCCAGACCCTCTGTAGCTGAACAAGCCATCCAGGTGGTTTTGATGCAGCTAAAGTTCTGGAACAACTAATGTAGCCCCATTTGGAAAACTTGGCTCTACAGGCCTCCCTAGCTGGTAAGCTGCTAGCATTTTTTGTTTGCTTGTTTGTTTGTTTTGATACAGGGTCTTGCTCTGTTGACCAGACCGTGACCTCCTGGGTTGAAGTGAGGACTCAGCCTCCTGAGTAGCCGGGACTACAGGTATGTGCCACCACCATGCCCAACTACTTTTTGTATTTTTTTTTTTTGTAGGGATGGGGTTTTAGCCCAGGCTAATCTCAAACTCCTGGACTCAAGCAATCTGCCCACTTTGGCCTCACAAACTGCTGGGATTATAGGCATGAGCCACTGTGCCCGGCCCTGCCAGCTTTGTATAAGCTGAGGAGTTTTTAAAAATACCTAGACTCAGGGCAAACCCCAGACACTTAAGTCAGATTCTCTGGGAGGTGAAGCCCAGGCACTGGTATTTTTAAAGTCTCTACAGATGGTTCTAATGTGCTGCTAAGTTAGAGAACCGCTGATCTATACCAGGCCTTTTCAAACTTCATGTGCACGTGAATTACCTGGACCTTGTTAAAATGCAGATTCAGTCTGCATAGGCCTGGGTTGGAGCCTGAGCTTCTGCATTTTTAACAAGTCTCTAGAGGATGCTGCTGCATCTGGGCTGCTAACTACACTTGGAGATAGGAGGTTCTGGAGAGCAGAGGAAAGAGCATGAACCATAACCTAGGGGCTGGTAGTCCTGACTTCCGAGCCAAGGTTTGCCTTTATGTGGCTGGCAACTTGCTTGGACTCCTACCTCAATTCTTTGGGCCCAAGGTTTGTCCTGCCTCAGAAGGATGTCAAGAAAATTGAGTGAGTAATGCAGAATTGTTTCTTCAAGTGTGTGCAGATGCTCCATGAATTTAGAGAGTATGTGGATGCACATTAGTAAATTTTAATAGTTGTGACCATCTTGTTATGAGTACTTAGAACAAGTAATAATGGCTTTTGATGTATAGTAGTAAGAAAGCTTCCTTTTAAAAGGCGTGTATTTAAGTTTCAAAAGTGGGTCTATTTAAAAATATATGAAATAAATAATAGTAGAGGTAATTGACAGATCAAAATTAGGAAGGCAGGATGAGAATGACTCAAGTTTGGGAAATGCTGAGAAAGCAGATGCCCAAGGGCTATGAAAACTTAAAAAAATAGGTAGCACTTGATTTTGATTGGCTGAATGAGATGATGTGTTTGATCATTTATGGGGTTGGCATTTGGCAACATGCACTGGGTGGCTGGGATCACTGTTTATTAAAAAATATTTGAGTCTCCACTTTGCACTAGATACTCTTTTAGTCTCTTGGAAAAGGGATTGGGGGGCAGGCAGGATAAAAACAAATCATTTATGCCCACAAGAAAATTGCAGGAAGATAAAAGTCATGAAATAAACTCTATGCTTCTAATTTAATATTTTTTATAGATTATGAGAAAAAAGTTTTGCTCACTATCAGCTAGGAAAGCTGTCTTAGCACAACCATTCATTCTTGCACAAATCAAAATCAAGACGAGCCAGATTTAATTTAATATTTTTTCACAGATTATGAGAAAAAAGTTCTAATTTAATTTTTTTATAGATTATGAGAAAAAAGTTTCGCTCTCTATCAGCTAGGAAAGCTGTCTTAGCACAACCATTCATTCTTGCACAAATCAAAATCAAGATGAGCCAGAAGGCTCCATTCTGACAGCTTCTAATGGAGAAGCTACATTTACTGGACATGGGGAAAGTTGCTGGGCTCTAAGGACTGTGCATTTCTTGAACTAGATAAATGGTCTTGGTGTAGCATAATACCAAAACTTCTTGTCGCAGCCTGTAAGGACAGAACTCAATCAGCCTGAAAAGGAAGTCAGTGACTCCGACTCAACACAGGAATGTTCTGTGATTCCTAAAGAAGGATGTAGGAGTGTGGCACAATTCAACCACAGTCTGTGGCCCTGTGCCTCTGCCTTGACATGAGTGGGATTTCCCAGCTGGTCATTTTCTTCTTATCTAAGACATTGGGAACAAATTACTTGACCTCCTCTGGGCTTCAGTACTCCCACTCATCAAATTAGAGGACTGGGCAGTCGCTAGGCTCTCTTTAGGCATCATATTTTAGTTTCTGTGATTTTAAATTTGAGAAGGGGATGTCTAAGGGAGAATACATAGGGGAGGGGGAAAGGCTTATTAAAAGTGTAGTTAGACACTGAATTTTTAAGAATTGCATTTTGTAATAATACCTTTACCTAATCAGGACTGACAATCTTACCTGATGACAGCACATGGAGGAATGGCTGCATTCAAAAATAAAAATGAAATAAAACAAGACCTTATTTGAACTTAGCAATAATGCTGATTCCTCTTTTTGATTTGAGGAGGTTATAGCTGTTGTAAATGCTTGAATTGGGTCTGCCCAGGCAAAACGGAGTCAAGAGTCCATGTCGGATGAATTTTAACAATGTAGACAATAGAAAGGGTTGCTTAAACTGCCCCTCTTTTACCAAAACACATTTACAAATGAAAGAACAACACTTCCATTTTTTAAAAACATTTTTTGAGATGAAGTCTTCCTTTGTCACCCAGAGTGGAGTGCAGTGGTGCGATCTTGGCTCACTGCAAACTTTGCCTCCCGGGTTCAAGTGATTCTCCTGCCTCATCCTCCCGAGTAGCTGCGACTACAGGCGCCCACCACCATTCCTAGCTAATTTTTGTATTTTTAGTAGAGACAGGGTTTCACCATGTTGGCCAGGCTGGTCTCGAACTCCTGACCCCAGGTGATCCGCCGACCTCGGCCTCTGAAAGTGCTGGGATTACAGGCGTGAGCCAACACGCGTGGCCAAAAAATTTCCATTTTTAATTGCAGGGTCTGGGGAATTAAAATGCATCCGTAATTTCTTGCATCTCTCCGCTCGGGCTTGCATGAATGCAGAGGGATGGGGAGGACTTCTTGAGGCAAGCATCCCCCTCTTGTCGCTTGCCATCTAGAGAGTGAGGGCTGTGATTTATCTCACTTTAATCAGGAAGGACCCGATGTGTGGATGGAGAGGTCTGACGGCTTTGTTGCTCCATGTGGGAAAGAAACGGACAGAGTGAATTTGTGTATGATCCCTAAGGAGAAAGCGTCTTTGTGCTCTATTTCTTTTTGACCTGGAGCCCCTGAAAGCAAGCTAGTTACAAGTTGAAATAGGCCGTTTCTAAAGTGTGATTTTGTTTGTGTATGAGCCTTGATTACAAAGGGGAAAAAAACCCGCTTAATTTACATACACCACATGTAGTGCAGGATCCCCTGGGCTGTCTTTTCAGGTATCAGGGAACTTTGATGAAAGTTGCTTGTCTCATCTAGGAGTCATTTCATATTGTTTAGCAGAGCCTGGTATTAACATTTCCTTCCAACTGTTTACTGGAATCTGTGTGTTCCCTTCAAGTGATGCATACTAGGTGCACAGGCTTCCTGCCACTGTCATCCTAATCTTTCCGTGCAGACAGGAGCAGAGGGGAGAGCGCTGAGCCAGGCCCCAGCTTGCTTTTCTTTCCTGACACAGCCCGGCTCCACTGCACTTCTCAGCTCTTGCTCTAGGTGGTGCTGTTTGACCATTTTCTTCATGTGACCCTCCACTCGGTAATATAAATTCATTCGGAGGATGACCTGATATCAAAAAAAATTCCTTTTGATTAGTAGAATCAACTTGTTTCTTCACACGATACTCTTCCCACTGAGACACATGGAGACAATTCTGACTCCAGGTTTGCAACCTTGAGATTTCTCTCAGATGCAATAAAAAAAACAAAAAAGCATTTTGAGTGGCACAGTGATGCCTAGTGCATGATCATGTTTGTCTGCTCAAACATTAAAGGGAAACTTGTGGGTTTGAGGATGCCCAGCAGCACGACAGCTCCCAATGTAAATGAGCCGTATAGAGAGAGAGGGGGCGGGAGGGGACTACAAACTTCAGAATATGAGCTGATCGTTTATAAGTTAAAAAAAAAAAAAAAAAAAAAACAAGTCAAAAGGGAGCCCAGGATGGTGCAAGAAAGAGGAGAAAGGAAGATTTTCCTTGCAGCTAATCAGGAGAGTTCATAAGGGCTGATTACATGAGTGGAAGCCTTAAGTTCTTTTTTTAAAAAAAGTGAAAATTTGCATGTATGTATGTATGTATGTATGTATGTATGTATGTATGTATAGCTTCGTGTATTACCATTATTATTGCAATCAGCAAATGGATTTACTTCCTTTATCTCATGGGCTCCTTCCCACTCACTTCTGGCAGCACATTTTCCTTTCTCCTTCATCCCAGAACACCAAAGAACAGATGCGCTTCCTAACCCTGGCTCCAGGGGACTTTATACAATGTAAACAGTGCACCTCTAACATGGTTCACTGCTTACAGAACGTGTGTCCCATTTTAAAACTGTGACTCCTTTATACTTTGCAGTGCTTATTTTAATAAGAGACATTGGACTTGTGACTTATTTTTCATGGAGGAGTGAGCTTAATGGTTGAAAGTAATCGATAAACTTGTTTTTCCTCTGATGCCATCAGCCAAGATCCTATGGCAATAGTAAGAGGATGACACTGGGCTGGCACCCCCTCCATAACATATTTGGACCATGTTTTCCCCCCAGAATGCACATGCAATAGCTTTGGTTTGGTAAGAGAGAGATGGTGTACTTGGTTTCCTTCTGTCACACTTTTGGTGAAATGAATTAGACTTTTAAATCAGGAAATTCAGCGAGATGAGTTAGATTTTTACACAAGAGCAGTGGAGGACTTCCAGCTGGTTGGGGGAATGATACGGAAATATCTTGCTAAATCAGGGTCTGGTGGAATGCTGCTCCCCTGGCAGGCTCCTCTTCACAGGGAGCAATCTGTGGGTTGCTTATGGAACAGAGCGAGCAGGAGGCATAGCGTGGTCTTGCTCAGGGGAAGACCCGGTGTTCAGATGTTTGTCATTAGGAACTGGGTGTGGGCTTTTTCAAGTTAAACTGAAGCAGCAGTTCTATTAGGAAGAGCCTCCCAGATCAGCATCTTCTGTTTCTGGATACTCTCCCTTTGAAAAGCCAGATTTCAGCAAAAAGCTTTGCTAATGGTGAAATTGCACAACTGAAACCCTATGGGAGCAATGGGAAAGATGGAGAAAGAGGTGGTTATATCATGTACTTCAACAGTTTATTTAGAGGCTGTTGACGTTAGAATAACAAGCTAAGACAAACAAAAATACTCATTTTGGATGAAAATATTGTCTTTTCATGTTATTATAGATAGCTGAGTCCTAAGACTTCGACAGAAACACATTTTCCTAATGAGTGGCTGATTTTTCTGGTTGTGCAAGTAATATCCAAATTATTGTACAAATTTTTGGCTCAGGAGCAAACATTGTATTGTATATTGAGCTAATCACTTGCCCTTTCTAAGGTAAGCCCTTACCTCTGCTTTCCCTTCATCTTGTCATTTCTGTTTGTTGGGTACAGGTTTCCTGTTGGTTCTTTCTGTTGGCTCTGATGTAACATGAATGAAGTTCTTAACATCCTTTCAGACATAAACACAACTTAGCTCATTGTTTCTGAGTTCATATAGAGGTTTTCTTGCCCCTGAGACTTTCGTGTCAGACAGCTGGATGTTGCTGTGTTCAAGGCTCTATATGTTGATTTTGTATCCTACAACTTTACTGATATCACCTATCAGTTCAGTTCTAACAGTTTTCAAATTTTATTTATTTGTTTTTGTTTTTTAAATATTGCATGTTTCATTTTAGAGTCAGGAGCGTAGATGTACAGGTTTCTTAAACAGGTATATTGCATGGTGCTGAGGTTTGGGCTTCTAATGATCCCACCACCCAAGCAGTGAGCATAGTAATCGATAGGTAGTTTTTCAACCCTTGCTCCCACCATCCTTCCCTCCCACCTTTTGAGTCCCCCAGTGTCTATTGTTCCCTTCTTTGTGTTGAGTTCTAACCTTTTTTTAGTGAAGTTTGTAGGGTTTTCTATATATAACAAGATCATGCCGTCAGTAGAGACAGTTTCACTTCTTCCTTTCCTATTAAGATGCCTTTTATTTCTTTCTTTTGCCTAATTACCCTGAGAAGTGGTGTCTGTGGGCATCCTTGTCTTGTTCCTGATGGTAGAGGAAAAGTTTCAACTTTTCACCATTGATCATGGTGTTAGCTATGGGTTTGTCATATATGGCCTTTATTTTGTTGGGATACAGTCCCTCAATACGTGATCTGTTGGGTGTTTTTTTTTTCACCATGAAAGGGTTTCGAATTTTGTCAAAAGCTTTTTCTATATCTATTGTGATGGCCATATAGTTTCTATCCTTTATTTTTCTAATATGGTATATTATATGTATTGATTTGCTTATGTTGAACCATGACGTGATCATGGTGAATGATTCTTTCAATGTGCTATTGAATTTGGTTTGCTAGGATTTTGTTGAGGATTTTTGCATCTATGTAGATCAAGGATATTGGCCTGTCATTTTCCTTTCTTGTAGTGTTCTTGTCTGGCTTTGGAATCAGGGTAATGCTGGCCCTGTAAGATGAGTTTGGAAGTATTCCCTCCACTTCAGCTTTTTGGAAGAGTTTGAGAAGGACTGGTATTAGTTCTTCTTAAAATATTTGGTAGAATTAATCTGGGAAGCCATCTGGTTTTGGGTTTTTCATTGATAGGAGACATTTTCTTACGGATTCAACCTCCTTGCTTGCTATTAGTCTGTTCAGATTTTTAAATTTGTTCATGAGTCAATCTTGGTAGGTTTTATGTGTCTGGGAATTTATCCATTTCTTCTAGATGATCCAATTAGTTAGTGTATAATTATACCTAGCAGTTTCTTAGGATCCTTTGTATTTCTGTGATATTGGCTATGATGTTTCATCTTTCATTTCTGATTTTATGCTCTATTGAAAACATGAGGCATAGCAGGTAGGGGGCACTGGTCAGGACTTGGGGTATAAACTGGCAGATGTTAAGGTGGGTGATTCTGGTTAACTCAGAAACTCCGAAGTCCCGTGTGGAATAATTAACTGCCTGTACTCACCTAGTAATGTATATCCTTGGTCAAAAAAGATCCAGCTGAGAATGTTGGATGAAGGGACCAAATCAATATTCATCATTATATTGAAAACAAGTCAGATTGGCTGTGGTCTTTTGACAGCAGGTCAGTGGCTAAGTCTATTTGAACAAAGTTAGGGCAGGTTCAAGGGAGAAACCTGAGATCGGTATTCTTTGTTCCATACAAACTTGCCTTTCAGTTTCTTCTCCCCATGCCTCCAGGATGTCCCTGCACAGCCCGTAGGGCCCCCTCCTTCAGTACCTTGCCTTACGAAGGGGAGAAAATGAGTTTTGCAATGTTAGCATATATTTAGCCTTCCAAAATGTTCTATTTCTATTTTAGGGGAGCTCTAGGAAAACAGCAGATTACTCTAAATCCCCAGGTAAAAATCTCAAATGGTGGAATTTCATATGACCAGGAGACATATTTTGGGGCAAGTGGGCTTTTCACAATCACTTGGACATGAAGGCATCTGCTTCTTCTATGCCTAAAATAGTCCTTCAATTTAGTAGTTTAATTCCTCTTCCACTTTTTCAAATTTCAAGACAATACATGTAGTGACTGAACAATTTGGATCCAAGTTTCACTATTTAACTGCCAGTGTGACCTTGGGCGAGTCACTTAATCTTTTCAAGGCTCAATTTCATCATGTAAAGTAGAAGTACAAATAATCCCTGACTTAGAATATTTTGACTTACGATTTTTCAACATTAAGATAGTTTGAAAGCAATACACATTCAGCAGAAGCTGTACTTTGAGTACTCATACAACCATTCTGTTTTCCACTTTCAGTACAGTATTCATTATATTACATGAGATATTCAAAGCCCACTTTATTATAAAATGGGCTTTCTGTTAGATGATTTTGCCTAACTGTAGGTTAATGTGAGTGTTTAAGGTAGGCCGAGCTAAGCTATGATGTTTAGTAGGTTAAGTGTATTAAATGCATTTTCAGCTTACAATATTTTCATAAGTTCATTGGAATATAACCCTATTGTAAATTGAGGGGTATTTGTAATAATGATATCTCTTCAAGGAGACTTTGTGAGCCTCTCATAGGAAAATGCATACACAGATGCATATAAATATATAATCTTTGTTTTCCATACATATGATATTCTTTAAGGATATTCAAAAATCTGGAAACAGTTGCCTCCAGGGAGATAAATGGTAGTGGGTTGGGAAACTTTTAACTGTATACGCTTTTGTACCTTTTGCATTTTGAATCAGATGAATGTATAATCTACATAAAATATTAAGATTAAAACATCACCGAATAACTTATCAGGAGTTTGGTGAACATAAGGGAAGGCCACCTATGGTGGCTGTATTTTATTCAGTGTTGGTCACTGTTGGGCACTTCATAGAGCTTATTTCATTTCATCCTCACAAGCGCCGTAGGAGGAAGGGGCCCCAGAGGGATTCATGGTTAGAATAGCAGAGTAGGAGCATTTGGCAGCTATATTCTGTGTAGGTGATAACTTTAAAGATATTTTTGTTATAAAATGTTTCAAACATACAAAAAATATAGAGAAGCAGTTTTCTATAGTTATTAAATATTGTTAATGCGTAGTCACAGAAATTATCATCCAAAGTGGGATATTCTTGAGAGAAAAAGGAGGTTCTATTTATAATTATGGTGGGATAACAAACTTAAGATGAACAGCTCTGGACGAACTGGGTTGTATGGTCCCTGGAAAACAAGGATTACTGTAAATGTGAGTCCCGCCTTGTGCTTCTCTCTGTCCCACCAAGAAAATATGATCTTGATACAGATGTTCATTGTGTCAAGGCAACCATGGCAACCATGATCTAGATACACTGTTCAAGTTTTATGCTGATCCTACCTAGGTATGTCTCAGGAACTTTCCAGAGTTTCCTTTGAGTGCTTCTAAATTTTGCATAAATGGTATGTTGTCCCTTGTCTCTTTTTAAAACCAATAAGCCATTTTCCCTTCTTTTCCTGGAAAATTAAAGGAACAAAGACCAGGAAATAACAACGTATTAGCTAAGGTTCTGTTGATTGAAAGCAACAGAACCTAATTCTGGCTAGCTTAAACCATACTAGGATTTAATGAAGAATACTGCAGAATCTTAGATATCTTATGACTGGGAAAGAGGAGGTTCAGGCAGTTCCTGGGATGTCAGCAACAGGTAGCTGTCAATTAACTGCCCCCACACCACCCACTGCTGCCGTCATCAATATAGCACACCACGATGGCTCCCAGCCTCTGTACGTCTGGGTTCCAGTGTTCAAATTCTAGAGACAGCAAGAGAAATCCCATTGAGTCAGGGATCCTTCCCTGGGTCACACTCCCTGCATATGGTCAGAAATGCAGGATTATGTACTAAAGACACAGCTAAAGAGGACCCACTTCACTGTTTTGGGACCATTTGCAGGGGAGGCAAAATTATGAGCTACTCACTTAAAGAGGTGATAACCATAAGTTTGCAGGAAAAAAAAAATTGGAGAAGAGAAGGATAACA